>NW_015505628.1:455290-459169 GCF_001515645.1 Sinocyclocheilus grahami
TGGTTTTATTTAAAAGTCAATGTCTGTGTAAACACAAATCTTAAGGTTTTGACTACAAAAAAGCTATTGAACATTTCCACAATTATTGCTTAGGAAAAAAGGGTTACAGCGGCCTTTTAACATTTTCTGACTATATGGGGCATGTTGTCACATTTAAAATCTACTATTAAGCAGCCTTTCACAGGCTTTTCAGCTGAAATAAGCTGTAAAACAAGTATAATTGTAAAATAATTAGAATTATAGCTTGTGTTAACCTAAAATGTATCTTCAGGGCACAGTTTAACGTTTCAGTTTAAATCTATATGATTTAAATATGGTGGAATTTATTGGAATTTTAGTTGCATGCATTGAATCATTACAAAACAAAGCATTATTGTAACTTAAGGCAGATGTGAATTAGGTGTTTGGAACAAACAAAACCAGTGCTAGAGAAAATAATCATTAGATTTAATCATTTGGACCTTTGACTGGAAACTTTCCTGCGTGACAACTAGCCCCGGTCTCTCTTAATGCATAAATAATTCTTACAAGATTTGATCCAAATGCATTAAGTCTTGGGTTTCAAAAAGGAAAAGTCTTTGCACACTTTCAGGAAGCTACCCTAAAGTACAAAAGCTAAAAGGTACATCTTTGTACCATATTTACCCCTAAATTCAAAATATTAGTATACATTAAATTGTGCCTAAAGTGTACATATTAGTACATTTTGAGAGGATACTGCCCCAGTGACAGATTTGTACCTCTTTTCCTGAGAGTGTAGAGTTGCATGATCACTAGCTAGTGCACTAAACATGAGCTCATATGGCGAGCCAGAGCAGTGATGTCATTATTAGAGCTGTACGGCGTGCATGCAACTGCTTCTCGCCTCTATGCTACCCACCGTCTTGTCTCATGTTCACCACAAATGCAATTAAGATTACTTACTTAAGGGACACTTATAGCACCATAACATGTCTTCTTTAAAATCTTTAAAATACTGCAACCATCAGCTTGTTTTATCATTAATATGATACATTTGAACAGACATTCAATGTCCCGTACTGCTGTTTTAACACAAATTTAGAGAGTTCAATAAGTGTTTTCTTAGTCTAATATAATACATATTCAGATTTGTCTTTTTTTCCCCCTTGCAAAGCATGTACAAATTATTTCATGCATCGATTAAAAATGATAAAGAAAACTGTTTTAGCCAAATACATGTCTATTTTCCTCTTTGCATGAAAATTGCACACCTTGAAATGTGGATCATCATGTTAATATGCTCTAGAGCCTATATATATATATTAAAGGTAGGTGTAATTACAGTATACTGAAGTGTATCGGTTTTAATGGTGATTTAAGCTTAATCTATTTTAGTCCAGCAGCTCACGTCTAAGTGAGTTAATTAAGTGTAATTAATTGTTGTTTTATCTGCTGTAAACTTCACACGAATTAGTTTTGACCCCATTTCCATTTTCTATTCGAAATACAGACCCACAGTCAGCTAAAAGTGATGAATGAGGCTGATTTAAGCGGGGGAGATCTGGGACGAAATGCATCGATATTGATGCTCTGTTTTCCTGCTTTTCAGCACTATTAGCCTATATAAAACAATTAACTAATTAAATACAAAATAATAATAATAATTCATTTAAATACACCTTTAATTTTTTTATTAAGTTTTAATAATATATATACATTTTTACGTGTTTAGAAAGTTCATAGCAAAACTTTGCATGCAGCATTTGACTTTTACAGGATGACCTTGTAGAAAAACTTGATGTAACTTTTGTCAGTGCGATCATTCTGTGTGAAGCCCGACCCATGAGAGAGAGAGAGAGAGAGAGAGAGAGAGAGAGAGAGAGAGAGAGAGCATTGAAAACAGATCACTGGGGGTCTCACCGCAAACAGTCGCCCTCGCAAACTCTTCTGTTGTTTCTATTTCCCAAACTTCTCCGAGGATTCCGCAGACGAAAACTCCCTTCGTTCGCTCTCAGTGATGGACCGTAAAAGTTAGAAGAAGAACCCGAGAGTGTCCGCTGAACTTCCCGACCGGTCCCCGCCTCAGAGCCGCCGCTTTCCGCGCAGACCTTCGCTCGGGTTTTGATGGATGTTCGCGGGACGCGCTTCTGTTTTCTGGAGCCACAAAGTTGAAGAAAGAGTTTGATCGTGTTTGCGCGAGTTTGATTCACTCTTCAGAGCTGGTAAGTGCTTCATATGAACACGTTATAAATGCACATGCGTGTTTAACAAACAGTTAACGCTTTTAAAATTGTTACATTATTATTATTATTATTGTTTATGGACTCGTATGGAAAGAAAATCCCATCGGCTCTTTTGCATTTTTTTTTCTGGCACTCACAACTCTTACTTTAAGAGTTAATTTTAGGAGTTAAATTGCATTACAAATACGAGCTATAGAATCGAATAGAGTTGCTTTTCGACTCTTGTTTGACTCCTGACACTGGAATCCCAAACATTCTGCAATTTGATCCATATGGGGGAAGATGTGATCAGAAGGTGCCAGGCACCAGTCCTAAACACATCTACTCATCCAGGCGTGTTAGAAAGAGTCTGCATGCGTTATAGATTACTCATTAATGCGTGTGCATTTAATAGTTCATAGTCCAGTCTTCTTAGTGCATGTGCAATTTAATTTCCTTCCGAAGTTTTAAAGTTGAACTTTGTGGAGGGAAAATATGTGCATTGCACTAAAGTGTATTTTCTTTATTTTTTATTATTTTTTTGGCATTAAAATAAGCATGGTCGTTTTTTTATTGATACTAGCTTAAGTAAACAGTGTAATAGAGGCTAATGAATGCAAACAGAAGTTCAGAGAGCTGTTGAGAGT
The DNA here is from genome assembly GCF_001515645.1 of Sinocyclocheilus grahami. Taxonomy (NCBI): domain Eukaryota; kingdom Metazoa; phylum Chordata; class Actinopteri; order Cypriniformes; family Cyprinidae; genus Sinocyclocheilus; species Sinocyclocheilus grahami. The sequence continues at coordinate 458,121 of NW_015505628.1, forward strand.
CCAGTTACCTGATGTTTGCTCTTCAGACTTTCTTTTTCTTTCTCTGTTTACCTCCTGAAATACAATCGATTTCTGTGATCTCTCTCGGCCGTTACGGCGCTTGTTGTGTGTTAAAAAATTCACTGAGACATAGAAGACGAGGAGCCATAACAGGCTCCAAAAAGCTCTAATTGGCCCATTTAAATCCTGTAGGAAAAAGCAAAAAGCATTCGGTGGGAGTGAGTTCACATCCATTAGCATGAGAAAACAGTTTTAGTGCATTTGCCATTGTGCGCAATAAAGAGTTCTAGCAGTCAGAATAAAGGATGTGAAAGAACGACGGGCCCATTCAGGATTATTCAGGTCCGGCCGAGCTGACGGTCACCGGGGCCCCGGGGGCCTCTTTCATCTCCCCCGGAGCCTTTTTCACACATCCCGCTCTCTCAGTGTCCGTCAAGCCCTTTCTCACTGGAGAAGAATTTAATGAAGCGAATGGTGCGAAAGCAGAGGAGCTGAAAATACCGGAGGCCTGAATGGAAACAGAGTAAAACTCCCCACCGAGACGCTTCAGAAGTTAAGACAAGAGCGAGAGAGAGTCGGCATTCAGCGCTCGACACGTCGCCACCAATTAACGCCAAATAAAGCTCAGCCGGTTCCAGGTGAACAAACCGTGGAAGAATCGCTTAAAGCTGTTTTTATTCCGTGCCAGATGTCTGGAGCCGTGCACATAGTTCCAGGCTATTTGTGGAGGAATTACAGGACAGTTTCCAAATTTAACATAATGATTTAGGGTAATTAAGAATTGGTTTAAAAAGGCCACTTTAGTGGATTTTCCTGTGCGAAGCATCTTCATTTTTCTCTCTGCACTAAAATATTTCATGCTTTTTCATGCATGTTTTAGAAAAAATGCTTCATTTTGGAATAGGATGCTTTTAGACCTCAGAAGTGACGCCCGGTTCAAAGTGATTGGAGTTTGATGACCATTAACGTCCCATTCTGAAGGGCTTTGCTCAGGATTGACTTAAGACTCTTTGAGACCGCAGGGAACTCTCCCCCCCCCCCCCCCCCCC
>NW_015505628.1:459605-462767 GCF_001515645.1 Sinocyclocheilus grahami
GTCTTGCTTGACTCCGGAGCACAATAGTCTTTCTCACAGGAGTATATAAGGTCAGTCCGCTGTCAATAGGTCAAGACATCCCGGGGAAGTCGAGCTCCTCTGAAGTCCCTCCATTGTGGCGCGTGAATAGAGCCGCTGGCCCCTGAAAACGTGTGTTGTTTTATACCGGACAAAAGATACTGCTGGAGTTTTATTATCTTCTTATTGTTATACCTGCTTTACCATCAACAAAACGTTATTTGCTGACGATTTGCTTTCCTTTTGAAATCTTTCTGCTTGTTTTAATCACTCTGCATAATTGTCTCTTGTTGATTGCATTGCAACATTAGTGCAAGCTTAAAATTGTGAACTTTTAAGAATGCGATTTTGTCCATTCCTTCAGATGCAGTCTGTCTGTCTATAATGTGTCCCGTGCAAACGGGCATCCCAGTTTGAACCAATCAGATCGTAAGGTGCCATCCTATATAAATGTTTTCATGATTGATTATTACTGCCGTCTCCTAATTAGTTGCAAAACTCTCAAGCAACATAATTATTTGCGGCTTTGCTCCACTATACAGGACCAGCAAAACCTAAGACAGTAGTAAAACATTTAACCTGTATTTAATGCCATCTGGGTTGATCTTGTGTGGTTTTATTCATGGTTTTTGAGGATGAGGCCATGACGCAACCTGTCCATAATCAACATCAATCTGATTTGACTTTTTTTTATGTCTCAGATGAAAATATTGTTGAGTTTGATTGGACACACATCTTTTGGTGTCAAAAATAGATAAATAAATAAAAAGTTATTTTATATATATATATATATATATATATATATATATAGTTTTTTAAATGTATAATAAATTCATAGGTTAGCCTATTTTATATATAAAAATATAAATAAGTAATTAAATGTGTTTCATAGTTTATTACTCAACAATATATTGGATATCATTTTAAACCCAAAATTGTATATTTTGGGGTTTAAATGCATAATCATATATGCATAGCTACAATAGGACAAGTTATATATAAATAAGTTATATACATTTCATATTTGATAAAATAGTTGTTATTATTTACTTTAAACCCCCCAGAAAGTGTATGTGTGTAGTTTGCTCACCTTTAGGTCCGTGCGATGATTGATCCTTTGCAATCACAGGGTTAGAGGTCAAGACCTGCTTGAGTTTGCTGGGTTTTCTTCTTGATCAGGTCTGTATCCACATGAACATTTTTAGAGACTTATTAGAATTGTATTTAGATATTCTGTCAGAAGTTTCGTGTTCAACAGCTCCGGACATGCAGCGCAGATGTTTACATTATTGAGATTCAGTTATTGTAAAACAGACAGGGCTCTGTGATTTATTTGTCTTTGCGCTGGAGCACGTTTGCTCACCTTTAGGCCCCTCCCACGATTGTTGACGAACACTGCTGTTTTACCTCAGACTCGTCCTGATCAGTCGCCATTGTTTCACCGCCGGAGCAGGTGTAGAGAAGAATGTCTCTTAAGTGATTGAGGTGTTTTGTTGTTGGATGTAATAATGAACATAGCAGTCGTCATTTACTCCCGACATCTGAGCCGCTAAAGACGCAGTGGATTAGCTTTGTTTTTGAAGGAAATGCGCCCCCCGATCTACATAAATGCGTCTATGTTCGCGCGAATCATTCGTGATCCAGCTTCTCCTCCAGAAGAAGTGAGTGTAAGGTTTTTTTTATGAATCTTTGCAAATCGCCTTTTCTAATAATGTGCTAGTTAGCAAGTTCTGCGGCTAAATTCGGCTAAAGTAAACAGTCTCATGAGAACAGCTCGTCACCCCACGGAAGAGAGGGGCGGGGTCAGCAGAGCTCATTAGCATTTAAAGGGACATGCACCGAAACGGGTCGCTGTGAACAGAGCTGTTTTTGACAGGGTAAAAAGGGTGTTGTTTTACACTACCACTGATAAATTTGAACCAAAGTATGTTATAGACTTTTCATTAAGACCCTAAAGAATCATACCAACTTGTGGAAAATGGGCATCCGAAGAAACATTATAAATTAAGAATTTTCCTTTTACCTGAGAAAGTGTGTTGAACTAAACAACTAAAAAGGACATGACAAATCATGACATAAGACTGACATCACACACAAAGAACTGATGCATTATGCCTCATGAGCAAATTTCTGATGCATTATCCCTCAAGATCAAGTTTTTTTTTTTTTTCTACGGGTTATCTTAAGGGTTTTTTGGATCGTTTTAATTTTGGTTTTAGTATGACATTGTAATACTACACATATTTTTACTGTTTTATTTAAAGAAGAAACCAAACCAATGCTATAGAAAAGCAATTCAAGTTTTTCAGAAAGAGCGTTTTCAGCTTGTTTTCATATAAGAATATGACACGCAGTTGCTTCAAACAATGGTATAAAGCTATTCAAAACATTATTCAGTGTAAATTGTGATACTCATAATTAATAATCGCAATTACAATTTCAAGGGAATAATCGACAATTACAATTTTTGTCATAATGGTGCAGCTCTTGCATACGCATGTACAAATGTAACACACCGTCACATGCAAATATAATCTAAAATACTGCAATTTCATTGGCCGCTGTGCATGTTGTCATGTTCACATAGACGAACAGTGCGTGTTTAAGATGGTCAAATTAAACACGTTCCGCTTAAAGACTTTTGGCCCTATCAGCCTTCCATATGAAACCTTGTCCCATCTAGACTTGCATGACTCACTGCTGTCTGCTAACATCTTGTTTGTAACTCCAGCAATATCTCCTCATATCCACTGTCTGTGACTTAGCTTCACTCTCTTACCATATTCCCTGGAATTTGCTAGAATTATTATCCTGACGGACTCAAGCTCATTAAATCGGCGAGGAATGCAATAGTCTGTTGAAACGACACCAAATCGGCGGCTCTGACCTGTCTTGTGATTCATTTAAAAATCAAATCTTCTGTTTTTCATATTGAAACCTCCAGAATGATTTTTGTCAAACGCTGGGCAAGGAGTGAATGACTGTGGAAAGAAAGGTTTAAAGAGTTAAAAATCATTAACTTAACATATATTAGGATATAAATAAATGAATTAATAAGTAATCAATTGCTTAAAATGTGCATAAACTATATATATATATATAGTAGTGCTGTCAAACGATTAATCGCGATTAATCGCATCCAAA
>NW_015505628.1:463594-481999 GCF_001515645.1 Sinocyclocheilus grahami
AGACTTGCATGACTCACTGCTGTCTGCTAACATCTTGTTTGTAACTCCAGCAATATCTCCTCATATCCACTGTCTGTGACTTAGCTTCACTCTCTTACCATATTCCCTGGAATTTGCTAGAATTATTATCCTGACGGACTCAAGCTCATTAAATCGGCGAGGAATGCAATAGTCTGTTGAAACGACACCAAATCGGCGGCTCTGACCTGTCTTGTGATTCATTTAAAAATCAAATCTTCTGTTTTTCATATTGAAACCTCCAGAATGATTTTTGTCAAACGCTGGGCAAGGAGTGAATGACTGTGGAAAGAAAGGTTTAAAGAGTTAAAAATCATTAACTTAACATATATTAGGATATAAATAAATGAATTAATAAGTAATCAATTGCTTAAAATGTGCATAAACTATATATATATATATAGTAGTGCTGTCAAACGATTAATCGCGATTAATCGCATCCAAAATAAAAGTTTTTGTTTTCATAATATATGTGTGTGTGCTGTGTATATTTATTATGTATATATAAATACAAACACATGCATGTATATATTTACGAAAAAAAAATTATGTTTATATATTAAATATATTTATATATAATGTAAAATATAAGAATATAAATATATAAATGTATATGCATGTAAATATTTTCTAAATATATGTTGTATGTGAGTGTATGTATTTATACATCATATATGTATGTGTACTGTGTATATTTATTATGTAAACAAAAACTTTTATTTTGGATGCGTTTAATCGCGATTAATCATTTGACAGCACTATATATATATATATATATAATTATTATTATTATTATTATTATTATTATATAGTATAGAAAAACATTTAATTATGTATTGCATATTTTATATATTTATGTAATTATACACAGGATTTATGTTAATAAAGCAGTACTTCTTCAAATAAGGTTGGGATCGAGTTTTACAAGAGATCTCAAAATGTCTCAAACTGTGCTCAAATTTGCCAAGAAACCAAAGTCTACAATCAGAAAATCAGAAATCTCAAAATGAACTCAAACATTTCTCATCGGACTCTCACCAAATGATCTTAGTCTGCTGTGCACTCTTGTTATTCGTTTCCTTTTGACTCATGTATCTCATCATGTATGTGTTTTTTAAGTAACATCTTGTTGATTCTTGACAAGTGCAAACTCCTTAAAGTCTCCTGAGCGATGGAAGATGTTTTTCCTGTAGGAACTGATGAGTTTGAGATCTTTCCGTGTCTGTGATGAAGCGTGGAGTTCAGCTCTGTGTGTGCACGGAGGAAACACACTTCAGCCCAGCGTCTGAAGGATTGCGGCGGTTGGACGCTAGCGAGGGATGTGGGATTTGGCTCTGTGACCTTTCAGGGTCTGTCAGAGTCATTTGTTTGTGGGACGGCTGTGCTGTAATTATTCAGCTGGGGTTCAGTGAGTAAATCAGTGTGAGGAGCCATACAGCTCTCCTGAAACCCCCCGCACCTGCAGCATGGAAACATTCGTTTCTCTGGACGTCTCTCTCCTTCAAGCCCCACCCATCCTGATGCATTCACTTCTAGGAATAAGGAATAAATCTAGGAATATGATTTTTTTCCCTCTCTCGTAGTTTCTCTGACTGAAGTTGCACACTGAACATGTTTGATGTGTTCGTCTGTGTTGTTTTTTAAAGATTCATCTACACTAATTATGTGGGGATGAATGTTTCTTCATCTTGTGCTCAAGATGAATTAAAGGTTTTTGTACTTCTTTAAGTGTTTTCATGCCATGCAAAAAAACTCAAATCTTTCCTAAAGCTCCTACATGCATGCATTGCACTGCGATTGCAAATCAAGCTCGTACTAATGTTGCAATATTATTTTGAGATGCTATTATAATTTTTCATTAATATTTTAAAACCGGTATTTTTTATTTTATTATAATTTTTTTTTTTCATTTTAATTTTATTTAAAGTCGCAGTAATTTTTTTGTCAATTTAGTAGTTTTTGTAAAAAAAAAATTAAAAAAGAGTATAAATGATATATTTATTTATATATATAATGTAGTTATTCATTATTATTTCTGTTTTAGTTCTTTTAATACATCAAGTTAAATAAAATACAATTAAAATTAAATTAAAAAATGTTTTGGTTACACGTTACAAAAAGATGCCATCTGTTAACATTAGTTACGTACATTAGTTAACATTTAACTAACAATGAAAACCACTTCTAGAGCCATTTATTAATATTGCTTCATGTTAATTTCAACATTGAATGTATATATGTAATGAATAATATATGTATTTGTTAATATTACTTAATGGACCTGAGCTAACATGAGCTGTTGTATTTTTGTTAACTAACTTTAACAAAGATGAATAAATAATGTAACAAATGTGTTGTTCATTGTTAGATAGTTAGTGTTGGTTAATGCATTATCTAATGTTAATATTGTAAGCGAATATTGTAAATAATAATAAAACTAATATTGTAAAGTGTTACCAAAGTTTATTATTTATTTTATTTCAGTTAACATCTGTTTTATTTCAAGTAATTTAATGGTTTTCATTTTCGTTTTAGTTAAAAATCATGTCTTTGTTGAACTCATTAAAAGCTTTATTAACTTTTTTTCATTTTGACAGACTGTAAAAAAAAAAAAAAAAAAATGAAATTTTTGGTTACCAGAATTATAGCAGAACGACCTTTCTCTGTATGAAAAATCGGCATCGTAAATAAGAGTTTATCTGTTGATCTGGTATTATAAATATTTGTGCAATATGTCAACAAAGTAGATATATACTGTGGTAATTTACCCACTAAAATTTTTAAAATAAAAATTAGCATATGTTTTTTTCTCCTTAAGCGCAATGTAGTCCATTTTGTTATTTCATATAAATTACAGTGATATGTGATGGTCAGAGAGTGCCGATCCAAATCCGAGATTTTTTTTTTGATTTTTTCTCCGATTGTGCGAATTATTCTGTGTTACTTATGAAGCCATACGATAGCTTAATGTGAGCTACATATGAATATTTAAGTGTTTTGTATCATATTTCTCTCTCATAGTACCTTGAAATAATATTTTAGTATCGCTTTTATCAACCATAATTATGTTTAATGTATTAAATACATTAAGCAATTGAAGTAAACATTAAAAAAAGAAATATAACTTGTAGTTATTATTTTTAGTATTGCTTTTATCAGCCATGTGACTTTCTGCCCGGTTTTATTTTATTTTTCACTTTTTATTTTGTATTTATTTACAAAATTGTTCATAGTATATATTAAAAATGACATTAAAATATAAAAAATCTTTGATATGTAATATTAATGATAATTATGTTTAATGTATTAAATTTAATAATTGAATTAAAATAGCTATTATTCTGTTATTATTTGAAGAGTTTATTTGCAAAAACAGATAACTCTGTTTTTTTACATTTTCAAAAATCATGTTTTTTATTATGTCATCATGTTTTTATTGTGTTAGTTAGCTGTATTTTTTCGTTATTCTTGAACCTAATCAAAATAACCCAACTGCAGTTTGATTGAGATTAATTGGAATGCACAATGAAAAAACGTGATTTTTGAAAATTGTTAAAAAACGGAGTTATCTTATTCTCAATACAATTAGCTGCGTCCCATATGACGCACTATACACTATGCACTTATATACTATGTACTTATGCACCATGTAGTGTAGGAATTATACACTGTCATCATTTACTCACCCTCATGTCGTTCCAAACCTGTATGAGTTGCTTTCTTATGTTGAACACAAAAGAAGATATTTTGAAGTATTTTTTTTTCCTACTATGGAAGTCAACGGCAACCACCAACTGTTTGATTACCAGCAATCTTCAAAATATCTTCTTTTGTGTTCAACATAAGAAAGCAGCTCATACAGGTTTGGAACGACATGAGGGTGAGTAAATGATGACAGAATTTTCCTTTTTGGGTGAACTATCCCTTTAAGTGCATCATCCGGGTATTTAAAGTGCACTTTATCTTTTTGGAATTTTCAGTGTGAACGCACTACTCGCACTATTTATACTCCAAAACGTCATAGAATAGTGCATAAGTACACGATTTGGAATGCACCAATTGTATATAATAATAATGAAATATTGTTAAATAATATAGTAATTATTCTGTGATTATGTATTCTAATTCTCAATGCTGTTATACCATGATGTTGATTTTTGGAAGTCAAAAGGTCAAGTAAAACCGTCTGTCTGCTTTCGTTGTGAATGCAGTGTTTGACGGAGGACGGTAAATAATCTGAGTCGCGTGACTGTTGGCGCTAGCTTTCATGGCCATCTGTGTGTTTGGTCTTTGACACGCGTGTTATCCCATCACACGCAGGGCGTCCCGTCCTGAGATCTCTGACGCTCGTCAGGCTCACAGAGGTGTTCGTCTTCCACTGATTCTGTCAAACCGCCAGGACACAGACGTACAGTACTGTACACTAGATAGATCACATCTGATGCTGTCTGTTGAGTGTGCACTGGAGCCGAGCGATTCGATGGGTTATACCATGTGACTTATAATAAATATGACTTATGATAAATATTTACGTTATTTACATATAAATGTGACAAGGGCATTGGATAGTGTGAAAATACACAGTGCAGCACAAATAAGTCAACGTTTTTAAAGAGTGTTTATTTGGCGCTGTGAAATAAAGTCAGCTATTTTACTGAATTCATGATTCTGATTCTATTATAATGTTATGTTGACTTGTTTGAGTGATTAATTTTGAATTGAGCTGTTTTGCTTCACATTAAAAAACATCAGATATTTACATTTTTTTTAATTACATTTTGCATTGCATCAAGTTCCCCCCCCCCCCAAAAAAAATCTAATTAAATTCAAATCTTTCTTAAGTATTTAAATGGCGGTTTTTTATTTTTTTTTATTTTTTTTAAATAACCCTAAAAAATAGGTTTAATTAGTAAACCGAGTAATTTAATTATTTGTAAATATAAAATATGAATAATTAGTCACATTTATTGAATTTAATTCGTTTAATTTAACATTCAATTAATAACAATTTAATCATTTAAATAGTACATATAGTTGGTGGTAGTTATAATTAATACAGTTACATAATATAATCATTCAATCATTTTTCAATAAAGGAGAATTTATCAAATGAAACATTACAAACAAATAAGGTTTAATAAATAAGCCAAAGTTAACTGAATAATTGAATTATTTATAAATATAACATAAGAATAAATACTTATTTACTTTAATTAATTTAATTATAAAATATACAGTAATTGAATAATTTATTTTCTATTTAAAATAGGGAATATAATTATAATTATTTTATATAATCATTCAATCTTTTTTGATTTAAAGGTTTTATTAAAAAAAAAATTTTGTATTTAAAACATTTAATTGACAGCTTATCAAGCTTAGGGTAAATAAATAAACCAAAGTTAATTTAATAATTGAATCATTAATAAATATGAAATCAAAATTAACCTTTATTTGTTCAATTTACAGCAAAAATAGCTATAACATGATATATGCATTACTGTCAAGTTTGGAATCATTTAGATTTTTTTTAATGGTTTTGAAAGAACACCTTTAGGCTCACCAAGGCTGCATTATTTTTATCAAGAAATACAATAAAAGCCAGAAATATTGTAAAGTGTTATTACAATTCAAAATATCTGTTAAACTGTCATTTATTTCTGTGATCAAATCTGAATTTTCAGCATCATTCCTCCAGTCTTCAGTGTCACGTGATCCTTCAGAAATCATTCTAATATGCTGAAATTTCTGCTTAATTATTCTTTCAAAAAACATAAAAAAGTCAATTATTTCAGACTTTTGACCGCTAGTATGTACCGTTACAATGATGTAAGATTTTGGCCACAGCTTGAGGAATATTCCGAGCCAGATCCTCCGCTTGTAAAGACTGACGCTGTGATTTCAGTGCAGGGTGAATGTAGAGGTGAATGCAGGGTCAGATAAAAGGCTTATGGGATTTATGGAGCGTCTTCATCATCCTGACGCCAGCGTTACACCCTGATTTGGGCCTGCAAAATTTGTAGCCTTAAAAACAATGAGGGAATGATGACGTCAGCGGGAAATGACTGCCAAGATGTTTTTAAGTCAACGCAATGCACTGCTGAACTGTTCATGATAAGAGCAGGAATCTGAGTTGAAGAAGTGATTTTTGACTTGATGTTGACTTGTGCCCGCGGCCGCATGGAGCATCGCTGCTGGCGAAGGAAAGCAGAAACAGATGCCATGCAGGCTCACTCGTGTGCTCCTCCGCTAATCGGCTTACCTTGCCTTAAAAACCGCGAGAAATGAGACGGTCGAGTGACTAAACGAATCTGCTTCTGCTCGCTCAATAACGTGCCGTGATGCAGCACTGCTTTCATAAGCAGGATTTCATCAACTTTAGGACGAGTGCACGCAGGTTTATTTGTGGTCAAGCACTGTTAGGATTGATCGCAGTTAGTGTTGGAGGTTAGTTTAAATCAACAGTTAGTATTAAAATTCAGTGTGTCATCTTGCAGTGTTAGAAAGAGATCAGAATATCAGATTTCAGGTTGTCCAATCAGAACACCCTAACTAAAGCATAGCAACGCCCTGGCAACCACCTAGCTATTATTATTTTCAATATTTTATGTTTATGTTACAAATGATTGTTATATTATATAATTCATATTGTTTTATATTTGATTGTTAAAATATTTTCATTTTTATATAATATTTTTTATATAGTTGCATGTATTTATTATATTTTATTATTTTTTCATTTTATATTTTATATAGTTTTTTATATTTCCCTTATTTATTTATATATATATCATTTTCAAAATTATTTATATTTTTTCATTTTATTTAAATTTTATTTAGTTTTTATAGTTTCTTTTGTATATTTAATTTTATCTATTTAATTTTATGTATTGTTTTGTTTTTATTTATTTTAATTTATATTTATTTATTTATTTTTATATTTAATTTAGTTTCATTTATATTTTCAGATTTATTTCATTTTATTCGATATATTTAATTTTTTATATTTCATTTTATGTTTTAGTTCATTTAATTGTACGTAATGTTTTCTTCTTTATTAATACATCTGCAAGGATATTTCAGATGACCTCTCTGTCTCTCTCTCAGAGAATACATCAGAATGGAGGCCAGCGTTCCCACCGCCGCAGAGAAGAAGGACTGTAAGCCGTCCGCTCTGGATGGAAACAGCTTCAGCGAGCTGCCCAAAAAACCTTCCCCATCATCACTGGCCAGAGGTACGAACCTGTCCGCTCCTTCCCAAAACAACTCGCTTTCACTTCCTATTACTTTGCATTTCAGTCTCAAATCCCATTCATGCATGCATATGTTCATATTATATCTGGTGCATCCAACCTCATTGGTTCTTGCATATCACATGACCAATTGCATTGCATGCAGTGTAAATGAGATTTCAGAGTTGCACATAAGCAGATGATGTCTTGAGTTATTCTGGGGTTATTTATCTCACCAGCCGAGAGCCGAGGAAGAGAATATGCCCATGAAATATGCATTTTAAAGATAAAATATGGCGCTGGCAGTGCCGGCCGTCCCTGATAAGCCGGACCGAAAGCCCCCAAGAGTCAAAGGTGAGGCTCCGTCGGGCCTGATGTGAATCCTAAACTCACGTTCATTAATAGCGAGCGAGTCGTCCTCATGCAACGACACGTAATCACGGCCGATTGGACGAGCCCTGGGCTTTTAGCGCTCTTTTTGCTCTGAGATTAATCAGGAGCTACGGACGCACGGATAGAAAGAGCGCGAGCATGTTTTAAACATGATAAAAGCGCTGAATAATGAGGCCCAAAGACCTTGTTCCTTCCTCCAGAGTGTAAGTGTTATGAACTAGTTAAAATAGCAGCGGCGGACGACACGCGCCGAGGTCCAGCCTTGAAATGGATTTTGGGCTTTTTTTAGAGATTGATGAAGGAATTTGGTGGCCTGCCATTGTAAAGGAAAGAAAAATCCATGATTTGTTGAAGAAAGGAGAGGAGAAATAGGCCACACAGTGGCAACAAGACAGTCGAACGGCATAATTTATAGAGTGTGATTTTCACTCGTACATGATTCATATGATTCGTTTTGAACTGCGGGGGAAATTACGGCTGAGACTGACGTGAAAGTGAATTTGAGATCCTAACTTTGTTTGATGGAACTAAGCAGCAGCATTGATGGTATCAGATGGAGATTTCTCTTTCATTGCTCACGAGGCGTGATGCATTTGATCTAGCTATAAACAATATAAAAGATTCTACCTTAATTCTACGTTTGGCTATTGTAAGATTCAATTTTAGTAGACAGACAAAATGTACAATTATTTTGAAATATTAATAGTTTTTAAAAAAAGGATGAGCCCTTCGATATTAATCAGTGTTGTTATTGCTAACTAAAACTTAAACTATTAAAAATAGTAATCATTTAGAAAAGTAATTAAAATAAAGCTGAAATCAAATAAAATATCACTATAACTTCAACAATTAGAAAAAAAAATAAGAGACCTCATTAACTACATTTGGCTGTTGAAAAATTACATTTTAGCTTAAAAAAGTTCATTTAGAAAAACTAAATAAAAAAAAATTAAATGTTGCCTTGACAACTAGGTAAAATTAATAAGTTTAAGTTGAAGGAATACAATTACTAAAACTGAGATCAAAATTAATTAATGATACAGTATATAGTAATATTTAAAAAAAAAAAAGCTAATAAAAATGACAAAAACAAATACTGTATAAAATTACTTTAAAACACTATATATTTTCTATTTTAATCATATTTATTACAAATTGAAAATGAAATATTGAATATTGAAATAAAATAAATTTTCAGGAGAAATAGGCCACACAGTGGCAACAAGACAGTCGAACGGTATAATTTATAGAGTGTGATTTTCACTCGTACATGATTCATATGATTCGTTTTGAACTGCGGGGGAAATTACGGCTGAGACTGACGTGAAAGTGAATTTGAGATCCTAACTTTGTTTGATGGAACTAAGCAGCAGCATTGATGGTATCAGACGGAGATTTCTCTTTCATTGCTCACGAGGCGTGATGCATTTGATCTAGCTATAAACAATATAAAAGATTCTACCTTAATTCTACGTTTGGCTATTGTAAGATTCAATTTTAGTAGACAGACAAAATGTACAATTATTTTGAAATATTAATAGTTTTTAAAAAAAGGATGAGCCCTTCGATATTAATCAGTGTTGTTATTGCTAACTAAAACTTAAACTATTAAAAATAGTAATCATTTAGAAAAGTAATTAAAATAAAGCTGAAATCAAATAAAATATCACTATAACTTCAACAATTAGAAAAAAAAATAAGAGACCTCATTAACTACATTTGGCTGTTGAAAAATTACATTTTAGCTTAAAAAAGTTCATTTAGAAAAACTAAATAAAAAAAAATTAAATGTTGCCTTGACAACTAGGTAAAATTAATAAGTTTAAGTTGAAGGAATACAATTACTAAAACTGAGATCAAAATTAATTAATGATACAGTATATAGTAATATTTAAAAAAAAAAGCTAATAAAAATGACAAAAACAAATACTGTATAAAATTACTTTAAAACACTATATATTTTCTATGTTAATCATATTTATTACAAATTGAAAATGAAATATTGAGTATTGAAATAAAATAAATTTTCATTTCTATATTCATTTAAAATGTATAAAATTACTGAAAAAATGTTATATATGTATATTATAAATTTTCATTTTCATTTCAATGTTCATTTAAAATGTATATAAAATATAAAAAACAGCTAAAATTGGCTAAAATTATGTATTTATTATTTTTTTTATTTTTCATGATTGTTATATTTTATAACAAACATATATACATTTTTAAAATATCTTTATTTAATTGTATATATATATATATAATTTAATTTAATTTAATTTAATTCTATATATTATTTATATCTTTATATCTTTTTTATTTTATTTTATATTTTATTTTGTTTTTTAAATTATACATTTTATTTTATTTATCCGATTATAATATATTATAATAGGGTCTTTAAATAAATGTTCTCTATTAATCTCATTGCAGTATAAGAGAAACAACTGAGATATTACAGAGATCTCTATTCACACGGAACTCTGATTATATTCCATAATCCTGAATGCTTGCCGTAATCATGCGCTTTTCAGACTCGTCTGTCGTGGATGCAAACTTTCAGTATCTCAGCGTGTGCTTTGGGGTCATCAAACCCCGTCCAGAGAGGAAAGAGTGTGACAGCAGACGAGAGCGAGCATGTTTAAAACATGTCTGTGGACCCGTGATAAAAGCTGTCTATAATGAGGCCGAAGGAGCTTGTTCTTACCTCCAGAGTATAACTGATATGAATTAGTGAAGGCAGCGGCCGCAGCGGTGGACGGCGCCCGTCTGAGACCTTTGAAATGCTGATTCTGCTTTCTGATTCATGAAAGACTTTGGTGGCCTGCCATTATTTCAAACGGTCATTAATTGTGTATCAAAGAATGGCATGAAATGGGGACGTTTGTGATTGCAGTGTGAACAGTGTTTGTTCTGAGAGACTCCAGGCGGATGAATATTGAACACGGACTAACAGGTAGTTTTGACTTGAGCGTTTTTTAGCAGAAAACCACAGCAAATGCCAGATCAGAAGCGCTGAGGGCTTCGAATCAGAGCTGAAACTAATTAAAACCACTTTTAATGAGGCCTGCAGCAGTGTGCTGTTAGGAGCTCCTCTGTATTTGTGAACGAAAACACTTCAGATGTGACTGAGGACACGCTTTCTTTATGCTGTGTGTAACAACACAAAAATATATTTTTGAAACTCTGGAGGAGGCACATGTGAGAAACATACGAGACTGGAGAGACCTCACTAAATTGAAATTTCAGATTTAGAAACATTTAAAAATTTGTTTTAAATAATTTTTTGAGCTCTTCAGTATGTCCATCCTCTACGTAATCAGTTTGTTATTATTAATTGAAAGTTAAAGGCACAATGTGTAAGATTTTTTTATTAAAAGAGCCAAAAACCACTAGAACAGTGTTATATATTTTGCTGACTTGTGTACTTACATTATCCCAAATGTTTCGAAGAATGTTTAAATCCAGAGAAATAAGCAATTTTAACTAGTGCCACGGAGCGTGTTCATAGTGTCATTGTGTCGCCTGCCAATGACGTCATATCCCCTCGATTTCCGGTTTTGTAGAAAACATGGAAACATCAAAGACGCTTTAATATGTTGTGTGTTTTATTAGACCGGTGACGACCGCACAGAGTAGCATTATAACAGAACTAAATGTATCTAGTATGATAAAACAGCGCTGCTTTATCCCACATATGCACGACCGGAAGCAGCGGAAGCGCCTCGACTGTGGCATAATAAAAGCTCTGCTGCTTTACCCCACAGATGCACGACCGGAAGCAGCGGAAGCGCCTCGACTGTGGCATAATAAAAGCTCTGCTGCTTTACCCCACAGATGCACGACCGGAAGCAGCGGAAGCGCCTCGACTGTGGCATAATAAAAGCTCTGCTGCTTTACCCCACAGATGCACGACCGGAAGCAGCGGAAGCGCCTCGACTGTGGCATAATAAAAGCTCTGCTGCTTTACCCCACAGATGCACGACCGGAAGCAGCGGAAGCGCCTCGACTGTGGCATAATAAAAGCTCTGCTGCTTTACCCCACAGATGCACGACCGGAAGCAGCGGAAGCGCCTCGACTGTGGCATAATAAAAGCTCTGCTGCTTTACCCCACAGATGCACGACCGGAAGCAGCGGAAGCGCCTCGACTGTGGCATAATAAAAGCTCTGCTGCTTTACCCCACAGATGCACGACCGGAAGCAGCGGAAGCGCCTCGACTGTGGCATAATAAAAGCTCTGCTGCTTTACCCCACAGATGCACGACCGGAAGCAGCGGAAGCGCCTCGACTGTGGCATAATAAAAGCTCTGCTGCTTTACCCCACAGATGCACGACCGGAAGCAGCGGAAGCGCCTCGACTGTGGCATAATAAAAGCTCTGCTGCTTTACCCCACAGATGCACGACCGGAAGCAGCGGAAGCGCCTCGACTGTGGCATAATAAAAGCTCTGCTGCTTTACCCCACAGATGCACGACCGGAAGCAGCGGAAGCGCCTCGACTGTGGCATAATAAAAGCTCTGCTGCTTTACCCCACAGATGCACGACCGGAAGCAGCGGAAGCGCCTCGACTGTGGCATAATAAAAGCTCTGCTGCTTTACCCCACAGATGCACGACCGGAAGCAGCGGAAGCGCCTCGACTGTGGCATAATAAAAGCTCTGCTGCTTTACCCCACAGATGCACGACCGGAAGCAGCGGAAGCGCCTCGACTGTGGCATAATAAAAGCTCTGCTGCTTTACCCCACAGATGCACGACCGGAAGCAGCGGAAGCGCTCGACTGTGGCATAATAAAAGACCCGACTGCTTTACCCGAGGCTTTCAGCCTCACCCTGCTTCATTCTACTACGTTAATAAATCATTAGCTCATCCATGAACATGATTTCTGCCCGAGTCCCGTCGGATTGCATCGGATGTGCTGTGGATGAAAACCACAACTCCCATGATTCCACACTCAGTCACGCCTTTGTTTTGAATATGTGCCCTCTAGCGCGAAAGTGTACATATTGTGCCTTTAAGCTATTAAAAAGTATTTTCGGTAATTGAAATAAAATAAAATAAAATGATCATTAATATTGTGAAATAGCTTTTATTTTTATATAAATATATTCATAAATGAAATAAAATATAACATAAAAAAGTAAAAAAAATAATAATAAAATATTAAATAAAACAAAATATATAAATAAAATATGAAATGAAATATAAATGTATAAAAAAAATTGCATAACATAAAATAAAATAAATAAAAATATTACATTAACAAAAAACTATTAAAATTGAAAAAAAAAAATAGAAATGTTGCCTTGGCAAATAACTGAAATAAGTTTAAGTTGAAGGACTAAAATTACTTAAAATGACAATGTATTTTAAAAATTACAAAAAAATTATTAAAACTATATAGACATAAAAAAAACTTAAAATTACAAAAGCACATAAAAAATGACATTTTTTTATTTCGTTTACCTTGATGCACTAAAATAAACTAAAACTGAAATGAAAATGAATAAAAACTCTACAAACATATTTAAAAACAACAAAATTACTCAAACTTTATGCAAAATTAACATGAAAGCAGAAAATATAAAAATCTAATCTAATTCAAAATATAAACAAAAAATATACTTCTATCTTCTGTTAAGCACAAAAGAAGATATTTTGAAAAATGTTTCAGTGTTTTATTGTTTTCTGTACAATTTTGTTTGATTTATAACGTTCTTTAAAATAACTTGGAAAAAGGTAAGTCATAAATGTTTGTAACGACTTTAGGTGAGTACATGACGGCAAAATGTTCCTTTTTGGGTTAACTATCCCTAGCTTAACTAGCTTAACCAGCAATGACTTCCTCAGCCAGCTTCACCAGAAAGTCAGAAAACCGATTTTCTCACGAAACGTTAGTCCACATACTAGGAACTATTCAGCAGAGCTGGTTTAGTCCTCTCTGATCTGTAAATAAATGCTCTCTAGTTTAGCGGCGGAACGAGCCTCAGCTGTTTGCTAGCGCTCGGCGACAGAGCAATTACTTATCACTTTAATCCGCTTTATTATCCCGGCCCGCAGACTCTGATAAGTGAATATGCAGCGAGGGGCCCCGAGAGATGAGGTCCTTGAACCCGGGATCACATTCCCTCGAGCCTGTAGTCGGTACTTTTAATATACGGTTGCATTCGGTGGCTTTACGGTCAATGTGGAGTTTACAACAATCTGCAGAGCCGCTGTCACCTCAGTCAAGCCCACCGCGAAGACGCGCTATTAAACGTGCTGTGTTTTACACTCCTGTCCGCCGTTATTTATCCCCGACGCTTTCCTCTCTATCAGACAACATGGCTAATGCAGACTTTTAATATGTTATTTACACATAAAAAACAAGCTATTTGTGTGAGGAGGGGAAAATAAATGGGCTGCCGCTCCCCTCGGCTCTGTTATATCTGAGTTTAACAATCTGGATTGCTAATAGAACCATTTATCACGAGAGCCGGTCATTTGTTTTATGTTAGGGGCCTGGGGCCCGCTCTCACAGACCTCTATGAAAATGCGAGCGCAAATTATGAACCCGAACGCGAGTCACCTGATTTAAAAGGGAAAACAATGCATGTATTCAATTAAAATGCGAGCAGGTGTCTCTGCGGTGCGTTTTACTGGACGGCGTGAGGGTTCTCGATGGGTTATAAATGCAGTCGGGATGCGAACTCGTGCACGGCGACCTTGGCAGACAGTGGCGTCCGAATGCACTTTGCATGTTGTGTTTACATGGATGCATTTGGCAGATGCTTTTATCACGTTGCTTTCATGATATATCAGTTCATGCATTCCCCGCAGGGCCTAAAATGAGCACTCACCAAGCGCCAAATGTGAGTAAAAATTGGTCAGTTAGTTGGTATTTTTTTTTTATTAATTCGAGCAATGGCTGAGAATGCGATATGGTTTAGCGTTGTAATTATATGAGTATATAAGAGTTTCAGTTGCTTATAACGGGCATTTGAAAATGCAATATGCTCCAGACGTCTTCTCAAGTTTTTAATGAGAATGAGTTTATAAATATGTAGTCAGCAAGAGAGAAGCATTTCAAAAGAGAGGTTTCCCCTGCAGTTTTCTGCCAAATTAAAAGTGATATTGTTTAAACGTTAGATAAAGTAATTATTAATAATAATAATAATATTTATATAAACGATATATAATATAAATTATTATACATAATAAATTATTATTATTATTATTATTATTAAATACTTCACTATTCAATAGTATTATAGTGATTTTTCTTAATAGATGTTTTTTTTAATAATTTGATTCATAATTAATTAATTAGAAAAATTGCAATTAGATGTTTTTACAATTTTTTTATGAAATAATGCACATACAGTATTTATAAAAAATGCTACTACTAAAAATAATATTAGTATTAGTATTAATATACATTAAATATTATTGTTGTTGTTGTTGTTATTATTAATATTTTGTAGTTCAGTAATATTATAGTGATATTTCTGGTTTGTTTTTATAGTTTGATTAAATAATAGTAAATAATGTGTTATTTATTTATTAATATTATTATTATTATTTAATTAATAATTAGTTAGATACATGTCTTTCCACAATTTGTTCTGTCTGTTTTTTTTTTGTTTTTTTTAAACAATGTAAATAATATTAAATAATATTAAATAATAGTAAATAATGTGTTATTTATTTATTAATATTATTATTATTATTTAATTAATAATTAGTTAGATACATGTCTTTCCACAATTTGTTCTGTCTGTTTTTTTTTTGTTTTTTTTAAACAATGTACATACAGTTTTATGGCTGGGGGAAAAAAATGATGGCCACATTTTCTCAAGTTTTTTACATTTTCTCAAGTCACTGGCCATTGGCAGTTTAGCCTCAGGCCCTGATTCCATGGAAATGTTGCCTTTTGTTAATGCATTCAAATGCAGCATGCACGCATGCATCTTGATAAATGGCAATAAGGAGCAGCTTTTGTAGTGTTTTGTATTTATCTGAATTGCAGATTTCTCCAGTATTATTCATGTATTCAATAGTGCAATTATTCTTTCTGCGGAAGTGAGATTGCAAAGTTTGGTGCAAAATATTACGCTATATATAGACCAAAAAAAAAAAATCAATGCATGAGGTTGTGCAGCGGAGCAGCTGAGGTTGCTCACGGGCCTGCGGGTAATGACTTGATTAACTGGAATCGGTGACTCTCCACATACATCATGGTGAAAGTGAGTTAGTCGTGTTGCGGCGTGATTGATGGCCGCGCTAAGCGCCGCTGCAACCGTGTTTTCTGCTGAGTCGGGTCAGTCCTGAGGGAACCGGCGGGCAGGATGCTTAACATCTTTACAGCCGCCACACAGACAATACGGGGTCAAGCGCAAATGCATATGCTTAAATGCATATTTTGCGGCATGCAAACACAACTCTATTGATTTACGACGGCTTGTGCGCGTGATTGAGCACGTTTAAGTGAAACGCCAATACATGACATCTCCGGAAAGAGGTATTGTCTTGTTAAAATGACACTTTTTGATTAATAAGCATTTAAAAACACGCCTTATCTGCTCCTCACGCATCCCTCGTCGCATTTTATGTTGCATTATTCAAGCCCGGCACGTTCCGTTAGAAGACGAGGGGTGGTGGGATGGATGGTTGCGGGCCGGAGTGTGGAAATAGTTTTTTAAGAGAGGCCAGTTGCCGATAAGGACAGTTTTCTTTATCAAGGGGATGAAGTGGCGGTGGTGACAGTGAATAATTGACGCAGGCGGGAGGCTGGCCTCACGGTAACTCCTCGCCCCAGGGGTCAGAGCGGCTGGCAGAGAAAAATGTGTCCGAAGCAGCTCTGCGTCCACCTCCGACTGCAAAAGCACGTCCACTAATCTTCCTGAGAAGGAGTTTTCTTTCTTCCCTTCCTTCTCTCGTTCCTTCTAAATGAGTCTCTCACAGGACGGCTTTGCAGACCTACAGAGGCTCTCTCTCTCTCTCTCTCTCTTACTCTCTCTTTAAAACAGTGCTCAGCTTTACTGTGTTTAAATGCAGTAGTGCAGCAGGTCAAAGAGAAACAAACCGCAGAAACCCAGAGCAGCTGAAGGTCCAAAACAGCTTTTAGAGAATATTCACTTTTTCTTAGGAGTTTAACTGCAGAATCACGTTCAGAAAACTGATGCATTCTGGAAAATGAAGAATAAGAAATTATTGTTTTAATTTTTCTGAAAATCAAATGAAGGCATTAAACATTTATTTTAAATCAAATGAAAATTAAACCCTTTTATTTTTTGGCAAACAAATTGAGTTTAATTTACTGTTGAAATTAATACATGGAAGAAAAAGTGTGTGAATATTCTTTTAAAACATTTTTTTAATAGGCTAATAATTTTATTATTTTTTCTACAATTAAGTGATTAATCTGGTTGTAATATTTATTTTTTTATCATTTAATTGTTTTATTTAAATTTTAGAGAAAATGGAATATTTAAAGATGTACATTATACTTTACAAAAGTAAGTCTTTTTGTGTTTTAATATTCACAGACACTAGTTCGCGATTCAAATTAAGTGGCAGACCTACTTTTGATTTATTCGTCCAAACATTGACGAATTCCGTGGCATTCCGCGCTATAGAGTAAATTACGTTTTTATGAATGGACTGAATAGAAACACGATCCCGTCTGCGTTTTCGCAGAAACCATATGACCCTAGAAATGTAACCACACTTCAGAACATTTCGGCTTGCCCTGCGTGTTGTTTGAACGAGTTGCAGGGGTGACCTCATGTCACAGGGTCTCTTTTTCTATCTCTGTAGCGTATGCGCCCAGATGCGTTCTCAGGTACCGAAATTTGGCACCGATTGATTTAACGTGAATCGGTACTACAGAAATTTGAGTGGCCTTTTATTGTGGCCAGCCTAAGGCACACCTGTGCAATAATCATGCTGTCTAATCAGCATCTTGATATGCCACACCTGTGAGGTGGATGGATTATCTCGGCAAAGGAGAAGTGCTCACTAACACAGATTTAGACAGATTTGAGAACAATATTTGAGAGAAATAGGCCTTTTGTGTACATAGAAATAGTCTTAGATATTTGAGTTCAGCTCATGACAAATGGGCGCAAAAACTAAAATGTTGCATTTATAATTTTGTTCAGTGTATCTATCTATCTATCTATCTATTTATTAGGGATGTAACGATTCACTCAACTTATGATTCGATTCGATTCACGATTTAATTTTATTTTTAACAAAATGAGATTTAAGACAAATTATAAATTAAATGTGTCTAGGGATGTAACGATTCACTCAACTTATGATTCGATTCAATTCACGATTTAATTTTATTTTTAACAAAATGAGATTTAAGACAAATTATAAATTAAATGTGTCCTGTTATTATTACTTGGACAAAATGCTGCACATTTCTTTGTGAAATTGAAATAATAAATGATAAATAACACTATAATAATATACTAATATAGCACTTGCATATTACTGCTCTTTTGTTGGTTTTGATTGCTTCTATTCTAAATGACAAAATTTAAATATAATGTAAATAACAAAACTACATTGAAATTTTAAAACAAGCCCCAAATCAAATAAATAAGTAACACAAATAAAATAAATCTCTTCATATAAACTAACTAAGGCTTTGTCTGTGCTCTTAACATTTAAAATTAGAGGCAACCACTGCATTTTAATCATGATCCAAACAAAGATGCTGCATACATGCAACACGAGCAGTTTTTAATCTAAATTAGATTGTATAATTTC
>NW_015505628.1:482293-519666 GCF_001515645.1 Sinocyclocheilus grahami
TTAGAGTGGCCTTTTATTGTGGCCAGCCTAAGGCACACCTGTGCAATAATCATGCTGTCTAATCAGCATCTTGATATGCCACACCTGTGAGGTGGATGGATTATCTCGGCAAAGGAGAAGTGCTCACTAACACAGATTTAGACAGATTTGTGAACAATATTTGAGAGAAATAGGCCTTTTGTGTACATAGAAATAGTCTTAGATATTTGAGTTCAGCTCATGACAAATGGGCGCAAAAACTAAAATGTTGCATTTATAATTTTGTTCAGTGTATCTATCTATCTATCTATCTATTTATTAGGGATGTAACGATTCACTCAACTTATGATTCGATTCGATTCACGATTTAATTTTATTTTTAACAAAATGAGATTTAAGACAAATTATAAATTAAATGTGTCCTGTTATTATTACTTGGACAAAATGCTGCACATTTCTTTGTGAAATTGAAATAATAAATGATAAATAACACTATAATAATATACTAATATAGCACTTGCATATTACTGCTCTTTTGTTGGTTTTGATTGCTTCTATTCTAAATGACAAAATTTAAATATAATGTAAATAACAAAACTAAATTGAAATTTTAAAACAAGCCCCAAATCAAATAAAATAAATAAGTAACACAAATAAAATAAATCTCTTCATATAAACTAACTAAGGCTTTGTCTGTGCTCTTAACATTTAAAATTAGAGGCAACCACTGCATTTTAATGCATTTTAATCATGATCCAAACAAAGATGCTGCATACATGCAACACGAGCAGTTTTTAATCTAAATTAGATTGTATAATTTCGAAATTTGAAGCAAAAACAATATGGTTTGACTTCAGTTTAGTGAAACTATACATAAAAATATCTGCATGAAACGGAAACAGCAGACGAGCTGAATGAGAAGCAGATTCGCTCTCTTCCAGCAGGTGGCGCTTAAAGCATTTCCTTGGTTTCTGCTGTAAACAAAGCAGCGCTGCACTTATGAACTTTAATATGCATTATACAGAGGCAAGATGAAAATAAAAAATACCATCTAAACTTTTCTAAAGACAGTAAGTTCCCCTTCCCTAAATGAATCGCGATTTGTTTAGCATCTCAACCCATTTGAATCGTCACATATTTAAATAGATTTTCAACCGGCTCGCGGTTCATCGTTACATCCCTATCTATCTATCTATCTATCTATCTATCTATCTATCTGTCTGTCTGTCTGTCTATATCTATTGATTTTTGTTCTATCATTCATTCATTCATCTATCTGTCTATCTTGAGACAAGTTTTCTCTTTAAATACAGTTCTGTCATGACAACTGTCGGAGGGATTGGCATGGGGTGATTGCATGCGTGAATCACCTCGTAGCAGATCTACACAGGTGGAGCTGGGGAAGGTGGAGGGTTTCTGAAGCAAGCTGCGACTGCTACGGCAAGCACTAGTCATATATTTGAATATTGAGCAGTAAGCTCATTGGCTACCAATAGAAGAGAAAACCAATCAGCTGTGCATGTGATAATGATGTCATTAGGTCAGATTGGATTAGACCTATGCGCCATCTAGAGTTTCATGTCAAAACTCTATATTTGTCTTATTTAACATATTTAATTATTGCTGGTTTGTATAATATTTTGAGTTTGCATTCGACTGTTTTTGTTAATTTTGAGGAGTGTTTTTGTGCAGGTCAGATGAGTAAATACATGTTTATATTTAGTCTAGAATTACAGTAAGCATCATGTTCCCACAGCACGCACAACACCTCTGCACTTACTCCCGATTTCTCTCAACATGGCAACACAAGAGCTGTCAGACAAGACATTGGAAACAAAGTAACTGGTGTTACTTATTTGAAAAAGTAACTCAGATATTTCCTTCTAAATTAAAAAAAAGTAATGCGTTACTTTACTAGTTGCTTAAAAAAGTAATCTGATTACATAACTTGCATTACTTATAAATGCTTTACCCACCCAGTAACACTGTCACTGACACATTAAGTCTTTTGACCCCAAATAAGCAAGCCAAAGGCAATAGTGGCAAGGACCCCAAACTCAGAAAGGTGACAGAAATGTAGAAGAAAAGAAAAAAACACTGGAAGAAACCAGTCGTTTCAAGAGTGCTGCTAATTAGTACTGGGACATTTCACTGTTTGTGAACAAGAGCATGTGATCGATGCAAAGTGGATACAGACTTTGTCTGCAGCGGGGAGCATGTTTTATATTGCAGAGTTAAGAAACGGTCATTTTAAATTGCCCGTATGAATGATGGACAACACGGCAAATTTGCATGACAAATATGAATCTGATGTGAAAGCTTTTTGGAATTCCTGATCACATGGATTCCTATTGAAATTACTGTGATCACACTTTTAGTGTTTTCACTCATAGAGAATGTATAGAGTATGGACCCCAGGAAGACTAGCAATGCCTTAGGGCATAGCTAATGGGGATCCAAATAAATAACAAATAAACAAATAGAGTATGTTGAAAGTCAGACCATATATATTAAGAATGATTGCTGTGTAGTATGTTTCCTTTTGCCTGAACATCTTCAAGTGAGTGGCAGGGCAAACCCAAAGTTGATGCCGAACGTCCAGCACTCCCCTAACTTTACTGCTGATACTGCGACTATTCTTGTTTGTATGTGTTCCTTCGCTGGCATTTTCCACATTTCGTTTTTCTCCCTTAATAACAAATGTGTCCATTCTGATGCTCAGTTTTACCGAACTAATGGCTGCTGATGACTATTTGAATTGAATTCTGCCAAAGTGCGCGCTTGTAAGTGTTCGTTAAATGCGTAATTACGTGAGTACAGGTCTGCTCATGTCTGAAAATAATATATGAAAAACTAAATTATTTTACATAACAAAAACATTACAGCTTATATTTGTTTAGTACATTTTTAAATGAATGTAAAAACTCAAATTAATTTTTAAAATTGTGTTCAGCATGGTGGGCCGCATTTAAATTCGTGACGGGCCGCGCCATCTAGAGTTTCATGCCAGAACTCTGTATTTGTATTAAGTTTTGTCTCCTTTACTTGACGTTTCTGTCTTTCATTCTTACTTATAAAAACATAGTATTTTCATTGTACTTGTCATATGTACCACAATATTACCATGTGTTATGGAAGTGTACATTAGTGAACGTGAGAGTTAATCCAGAATAAAGCTTTGTCTCATGTACGGCACATGTGTATGTAATGAGAGTGCCGCCGCTGTAACAAAGACGCCAATTATTTCAATTTTTGCCCAGATGGAAGCAGTTTTGCGTGGCAGTAATGGCTCTGCAGGTTACATACATTTTGTAAACATTTAGCTTGATGGCTTTGTGTGATTCGCGTCGCTTTAATCTGAGATTTCATTTGGGGCCCAGAAAGAGAGAAAGATTAGATATACTCACTCCAAGCCGCTCGGCTGCACATTTCTCAGTCTATTTATAGGGGGCCGCGCTGATTGCCGGATAAAAATCAACTTCAGGGCTTCTTTT
This sequence comes from Sinocyclocheilus grahami, assembly GCF_001515645.1. Lineage (NCBI taxonomy): Eukaryota > Metazoa > Chordata > Actinopteri > Cypriniformes > Cyprinidae > Sinocyclocheilus > Sinocyclocheilus grahami. The sequence continues at coordinate 485,767 of NW_015505628.1, forward strand.
TTTTTCCTTTAGTGAGAAAAGAAAGAGGTTGTTTCTCCCGCCGCGGTTGAGTCATTAAAAGAGACTCCGAACAGCCCAGAAATCACAAGAAAGAGAAAGAGGAAAAAGTCAAGCCTTATATCAAACACTGCTCTTAAACCGCAAGGGTTTTATGCATTATATATCAGGCATTTCTGAAGAGAGACCGTGCCACATTTTTATCCACTGAAATAATTAAAAAGCCGCAGGGATTGAGTTTTCACACACTAACACATGTTGTTTAGCGATGGCGTGATGTTAGTATGAGCTCACAGGGTTTGGCCGTGTTATAATAACGTGATACGGCCAAGAATAAAGAAGGATGTGAGCGAAAACCAGCTGTGCTCAATGAAACACTGCAATTAAGTGCATCAGATATTATTTGTTGCATTGGAACGCTTGATTCGGGCATCAAAGACGAGACATAAATCTCGCCCAGACGAGAGTTGCCCGAAAACAACACGCCCCATTCCTGCCCGTTTACAAGTGTTGGAGAGATATATGAGCGCTGGAGGGGATTTGAGCGAACTCCCGCCGCCCATACATCCCGCTCTGCTTTGTGTTCCCAAATGTAAACGCGCCGCTCTCCTCCGAGACACTGCGACCTCTGGGATTTGACGGGGTTTTTACGGAGCACAGGCTTCCATCCCTAAAGGCTCAAACCTCCAATCCTTCATCTGCTGTATTCCCAACTGAAGCCGCTCTGTGGGAATGTGCCGTGTTGCTGTTTAGAGGCTGTTTCTGTGTAACACCAAATAATGCAACTTTTAACCTGAACGCCTGTTTTTATTATCTAGAGAACAACCACCAGGTGATTTCCCTCTTCCCCGCTTTTTTATTTTTATTTAAATGTTTTGCATCGATCTCCAATTTACACTGTTATTCAAAAGTTTGCATGATTTTTCAGATGCTTTTGAAAGACGTCTCTTATGCTCAACAAGGCTGCGTTAATTTGATCAATAATACAGAATTTTTTTTAAATATTATTACAGTTTAAAATAACTGTTTTTTATTTTAATATATTTTAAACTATAATTTATTCCTGTGATGCAATGCTGAATTTTCATCAGCATTACTCCAGTCTGCAGTGTAACATGATCTAGGAGAGTAACACGATAAAACGTATTGAGTAGACCAGAATTAAATAAATAAAAAATAAAATAAAATAGACTTTAACTAATATAAAATAGTTACAAAATATATTAAACATTTGTTTTTGTATTATTTCGTTTAGCTGCCAAAGCAACATTTCTAATTTTCCTTTAGTTCATCTTGATTAAAAAAACAACAACACCAAAAAAACTTAAAATTACATTACTAAAACTTTACTAAAATTAAAACGCAAAACTAAATACTAATTCAAAATCAGGGTTATTATAGTTAACTAAAACTAAAACCATTAAAAAATGAAATAAAACTAATATAACAGCTTAAATTTATTTTATTTCATCTATTTTCTAAGGCAACATTTCTCATTTGAACTTAGTTTAATCTGATGTAATAAACTAAAACTAAAATTGAAATAAAAATGAATAAAAACTTTACAGACATATTTTAAAACTGCAAGAAAAATAAATAACAGCAAAATTACTAAAACTTTAACTAAAATCAGAAAATATAAAAATAAAATCTAATTTAAAAACTATAATAGTATCTCAATGATATCAAATTAACACTAAAACCATAAAATAAATGCACTCAACGTCTGTCCTGCAGAGCCTCGTTTTCGTTTGCATTAAAATGAAGTATGCATAAACTATTGGTTGTCGTGGTCCGTTTCTGTAAGGACTCCTGTGAGGAAATGTGCACCAGATTTGTTGAAGTTCAGACTGCGTTTCTTGTGCTTCATGACTGTTAAAGTGAGTCATGTTCTTTCTGTAAGAGAGTTTCATCTCAGCCAAACTTCTGTCCGGCTCCAGAGCCAAACATCCATAAAAAACATCTGTGGATGAATAGAGAGAAGCAGCGTGTGTTTGTGTGTGTAAGAGGTGACAGACAGAAGCTCAATGAGACGCATCAAATACTGTCACACTGACCCTTAAACGTCCTTATACCATATTAAAAAAATATTATATTATATTTTATATAAAAAACTAAAATAAATGTAATATAATACTATATATATATAATGTTTTACATATTTAATTCAGCTTTTTTATATTATTTTATATATTATTATTGTATTATATTATATATAAAACTGAAATAATTTAATAGAAAACAATATAATAGAATATATTGTAATATACTAAAATATATGTAAAAAAAAATTTAATAGTAATAAAACTTATAAAACTAGATATTAATTTTTTAAAAGTTTTATTATACAATTATATTATATTATATTTATTTTAATGTTTTATAGAAAGTTTTACCTTTTGTTTCATATACTTTTTGCATTTTTAGTACTTAAAATTGTATATTATATGTATATATTTAATATAATATATAAATATTAAATTAAAAAACTCTTTAAAAAGTAATATCTTATTTTATAATTAAAGTTAAAGTGTGCATAAAATTTAAAAGTATATATATATTTTTTTTATTTAATTATTATTATATTATGTTGTATTCTATAGAAAACAACAACCAAAAATTATATCTATTTCTAAAATATATATATATCTTTTTTTGACGAGCTGCACTATTAAATTTGTTTGCATGGTGTTTTGTTGTGAACTGAAGTGGGACACCATCGGAATCTCACGTTTGTCGTCTCTGAGTTTCAGAAGAAATCGCAACAACATCTCAAACATCCCAAGATCCCGAGTCTGCAATCAAAGATCTCAATATGAACTCAATCATTTCTCAACAAATGCTCTGAGCTGCTCTCCACATTCATTTATTTCTGTACGACAACTCATTCATGGGATTTAGAGATGCTTGTTGGTGCTTCGATGCAGATATTGTTGAAGTGAGAGAGCACAGCGGCTGGTCTGCTCGTGTCTGTGTGGTGTCTGTACGTCTCTCTAAAGCGTGTTGCTGTGGTTTACCTGCCCGCTGTCTTCGGGTTATTAGTCTGTCGTGTCTGATTGGTGTCTCACGGCCGGCTCGGTTCAAGGTTTCCTCGGGTTAAAGGCACAATGTAAAATTTTCGCCACTAGAGGGCGCGTATTCAAAATAAACAAAGAGACAAAGAGACAAGCTAATGATTTATTAACATAGAAGAATGAAGCAGGGTGAACCTGAAAGCCGTCGACGTGAAACAAGGCACTGAACGAGCGCGACACACGGCTCAAAAGCAGCAGAGCTTTTATTATGGCGCAGTCGAGCGCTTCCGCTGCTTCCGGTCGTGCGTATGTGGGGTAAAGCAGCGGAGCTTTTATTATGCCACAGTCGAGTGCTTCCGCTGCTTCCGGTCGTGCGTATGTGGGGTAAAGCAGTGCTGTTTTATCATACTAGATACATTTAGTTCTGTTATAATGCTACTCTGTGCGGTCGTCACCGGTCTAATAAAACACACAACATATTAAAGCGTCTTTGGTGTTTCCATGTTTTCTACAAATCAAAACCAGAAATCGAGGGGTTATGACGTCATTGGCAGGCGACACAATGACACTATGAACACGCTCCGTGTCACTAGTTAAAATTGCTTATTTCTCTGGATTTAAACATTCTTCGAAACATTTGGGATAATGTAAGTACACAAGTCAGCAAAATATATAACACTGTTCTAGTGGTTTTTGGATATTTTAATAAAAAAATCGTACATGTTGTGCCTGTAACTTTCCCTCGTTCTTCTGTGTGGCCCGGGGCGGACTCAGAAGCGCTGGCAGGATTTGGAGCTGTGATCTGTTCTTAAGAAAGCGCAGCAATCCTGGAGTGTAAAGCTGCGTTCCTGCCAGCAGACGAGGCCTGGATGGGTTTTGCGGTTGCTGCATGTCGGGACAACGTGTTTCTGGGCTGCTGACGCCTGTATAAACCAGTGAAGATAATTAACACAAGGACATCTTCAGATATTACGTAAAGAGATGCCTGCTGAACGTGGCTCCACAGGCAGCACACAAACTGTTCTCATGCTAGATCCTTCATGTGCTTTGAGTAAGCAACACAAATCCAAAGTGAATAAAATAATCACAAATCACATCGTACGTCAGAAATGATGCACATTATGATTGCATAAACTGTTTTTTTTCTTTAGAGCAACGTCCACTGATGAATCAAGTTGATGAATATTTTAAAAATGTTTTATATAGTTTTATATAACTTTTTTTAATTCAAAAAATTATAAAACTAGATATTCACACACAATTTAAAAATAATTTTTTTTTATTGTATCATATAATATTGCTATTATATGATACATACATATACATACATATAAAATGTTATATATATATATATATATGTATGTATGTTTACATATTTATATATTTTATTATAGAATATTGAACAATTAAAAATGTAAAAGTTTTTATATATTATATTTTGTTAGATATCTATAAACAAAATATAATACATAAAAACCTTTATTTTTTATTTCTTTATATTCTTTATATTTTATTATATAATATTGCTATTATTTATGATATTTTGTTATATATTAATAAATATACATGTGTGTGTGTGTGTGTGTGTGTGTGTGTGTTACATTTTTTATTTAAAGTTTTACATTTTATTTTCCAAAAATATAATTTCTTAGATTATAAAACTAGATATTCACATACAATTAAAAATGTAAAAGTTTTTATATATTATATTTTGTTAGATATACAGTATATTAACAACGGATAATATATACAAACATTTACATGTTACTTTTAAATCTTCACAGATAAATTGCACTAATTAATTTGTTGTTGATGTTGTTGTTGTTGTTTTTGTTAGTAGAATGCCATCTGGGAAAAAATATGTTTTGGGGGGAAAAATCCATAAAATGAAAGTCAGTTTCTTCCAAATATCTTATCAAATATCTAGAAAGAAAGTCATACAGGTTTGGAACGACATGAACTATTGCTTTAAGAAAGCTAAATCCAATTGAATTTTTTTCATTGACCTTAGTTTAAACATCAGTTATTGCTGTACGATTTAAATATGAAAGGAAGCAGAGCAGCTCAGAAACCAAATGTTGAGATATTCTGTGAATGTCTGTGATATACTCTACATTAATGCAGCTGCAGAAAGCCCACAAGTCAGCCAGATGTGGAGTCGCAGCGCACATGTGGATAAAAAATAAACCAGACGCTCCTGTTAAACCCACAAAGTGCTTGTTATTTGTACTGAACGTTCTAATTAGCCCGGCTATGTTGACGAGCTCAAGGTTTTGTCTCTGACCGATACGTTCCATTTCTGTCCTACTGGATTAGATTTGTGTGCAACACACAGTTTGTGTGTTGAATTTTTATCCTCAGATATGAAGGACAGATCGAATTTGAACGAGTCTGTGCTGGGAAAATGAAGGACAACACTGTTTTTATGAGAGAGAAAAAACAATTCTGATCCTTTGAACTTATAACTGAACTTATTTTGACCGTTTGATTGACATATGAAGTGACCAACCAGAGTTCATTGTGTTTTATGTGCTGGAATAGGTCATACTGTATTTAATGTCATTGCATTGGACTCAAACTTACTGACCTTGCTAACAAAAAGTATAACAACTTCCTAAAAATGTTTTGATCATTTCTGTATTTTTACACTTGTGGTCAAATGAGCTTGAAAACTTGTTTTATTTCAATTATCACTGGTTGTATTTCTTTTTGGAACTGATTGATTGTAGGCCTCATTGATCTGAGCTTATTGGGTAAATATTGCCAAAATTATCCACAAATAGTGCTTTTTTTTCACTCTGAAACTGACCTATGATCAACCGGTTTCAAAAAGAAATACTAAACTTGTAATAATTGAAAGAAAACAAGATTGAATCCAAGATTTGGTGATAATTTGACATGGCAGGTCATTTATGAACGGGAAAAGGATTTTCAGCAAAGCACAAGAATTAAGTATTTTTTTCTTTAAAAAATTTATTTTTTTGCATAAAATAAGAAAAATATCTTCCATTGGGGTCAGAAAAATAAATAAAATTGCATGTCAACTTAATGCATTGTAATTTAAGTATATTTAGATATTTGTACTGGAAAATGATTTTTAAAAAATACTAATTATTCTAAATTCTTTGCAGTGCATCTAAAATCATGGTGGTTAGTTTTGCACTGATATGCATCAATATATTCTTCAGAAAGCATAAAAAATCTAGTGGCTCATTATCTTTAATTGAACTTTTTCTTCTTTACAGCTTGTCATGTGATCTCTGACTAACACCTAACCTGTTAATGAGAGATTTGAGACACTGTGGTAAATTCTGACCCGCGCACTCATCTTCACTGACCCCAGAGAAACTATTAACCAGATTCAGCTGCTGACTTCCAGTTTCTGATTCAACATGAAACTCATTATGGGTTTTTTCCTCCTCATAAACACTGAAACGCTAATGAGTGCCTGTTAGTTAAGCCAACGCTTTGGTTAGTGTTACAACAGAGATCCGAGACTGAAGCTGTAAGGGTTTGTGGACCAGATGTGATGACAAATAGAGTGGAGCGCGAGCAAACGAAGCTTAGATCAGACCGGCGGAGCAATATGAACAGACTCGGGGTCAGTGTGGTGTTTATCCGTTATGCAAATCATCAGTTCCAGAGCTGCGTTCAAAGCCGAGGAGTTGGAAACATCCCGAGCTCCGCTGGGCCTCATAAAGACTCAGCGAGCTCCTCTCGGACGTCAGCGGCTCGGACAAACGCCGGCGCTGAAGGGGGCTCCGATTGCTTTCAGTAAATCTTTACCCTCTCGCCTGACAAAAGATCCACTCTTGAATGAAGCTCTTTGTGTTCAGATGGGCCGGTTCCTTCAAGTGGCCCCTCAGCTCTCCAGTGAAGTGCAGGACGTCCCGTGGCACGAGCCCATGAGGGCTCAATGGGATGATGTCACACAGTGGTTTGCTGTTGTTTTGATGCTGATCTTGATGCTAGTGAGCTGGAGTGGAGAGACAGACTGCAGTCTGTGAGGAGAATCACTGCCCACACCCGTCTGTCTGTCTGTCTGTCTCTCTGTCTGCTTATATCGGTCTGTCTGTCTGCTTATATCTGTCTGTCTGCTTATATCTGTCTATCTGTCTGTCTGTCTGTCTGCTTATATCTGTCTATCTGTCTGTCTGCTTATGTCTGTCTATCTGTCTGTTTGTTTGTCTGTCTGTCTGTCTGCTTATATCTGTCTGTCTGTCTGTCTGTCTGCTTATATCTGTCTGTCTGTCTCTCTGTCTGCTTATATCTGTCTGTCTGTCTGTCTGCTTATATCTGTCTGTCTGCTTATATCTGTCTGTCTGTCTGTTTGTTTGTTTGTTTGTCTGTCTGTCTGTCTGCTTAATGCTTATATCTGTCTGTCTGTCTGTCTGTCTGTCTCTCTGTCTGTCTGCTTATATCTGTCTGTCTGTCTGTCTGTCTGTCTCTGTCTGCTTATATCTGTCTGTCTGTCTCTCTGTCTGTCTGCTTATATCTGTCTATCTGTCTGTTTGTTTGTCTGTGTCTGTCTGCTTATATCTGTCTATCTGTCTGTCTGTCTGTTTGTCTGTCTGTCTGTCTGCTTATATCTGTCTGTCTGTCTGTCTGTCTCTGTCTACTTATATCTGTCTGTCTGTCTCTCTGTCTGTCTGCTTATATCTGTCTATCTGTCTGTCTGTCTGTCTGCTTATATCTGTCTGTCTGTCTGTCTCTCTGTCTGTCTGTCTGTCTGTCTGTCTGCTTATATCTGTATATCTGTCATTCTGTCTATCTGCCCATTCTGTCATTCTATTTGTCCATTCTGTCTATCTGTCCATTTTGTCATTCTGTCTATCTGTCCGTTCTGTCCATTCTGTCATTCTATCTCTCCATTCTGTCTTTTTCTATCTATCTGACGATTCTGTCTATCTGTCCATTCTGTCATTCTGTCTCTCTGTCCGTTCTGTCTATCTGTCCATTCTGTCTCTGCGTTCTGTCTATATATCTATCTGTCCTTTCTGTCATTCTGTCTATCTGTCTATTTTGTCTAACTGTCCATTCTGCCATTTTATCTGTCCGTTCTGGCTTTATATCTATTTCTGTCAGGACCACTATCGTCAGAATGATAGATACTTAGCATAAAGTTTGGTTTGGCGGTATGGTTCTGTTCTGGGCAAAAACCCTCCCTGCCCATCCATGCAGCCTGTCATGAATGAGCAGGGAGAGCAGCAATAATAACTTTCTGTCATTCTGTCTATCTGTCAATTCTCTCTATCTGTCCATTCTGTCTATTTGCCCATTCTGTCTAACTGTCCATTCTGTCTATCTGTCCATTTTGTCATTCAATCTCTCCATTCTGTCTTTATATCTATCTGTCCATTCTGTCATTCTATCTCTCTGTTCTGTCTTTATACTTATCTGTCCTTTATGTCATTCTGTCTATCTCTCCATTCTGTCTATTTGTCCATTCTGTCTATCTGTCCATTCTGTCATTCTATCTCTCCGTTCTGTCTTTATACTTATCTGTCTTTTCTGTCATTCTATTTGTTCATTCTCTCTATCTGTCCATTTTGTCAGTCTGTCTGTCCACTCTGTCATTCTGTCTATCTGTCTGTTTTGTCTATCTGTCCGTTATGTTAATCTGTCCATTCTGTCATTCTATCTCTCCATTCTGTCTTAATATCTTATCTGTCCTTCCTGTCATTCTGTCTATCTCTCCATTCTCTCTATCTGTCCATTCTGTCATTGTCTCTATTTGTCCATTTTGTCATTCTATCTCTCCGTTCTGTCATTCTGTCTATCTGTCCACTCTATCATTCTGTGTATTTGTTAATTCTCTCATTCTATCTGTCCATTCTGTCTGTCTGTCCATTCTGTCTTTCTCTATCTATTCTTTCATTCTGTCTATCTGTCCACTCTATCATTCTGTGTATTTGTTAATTCTCTCATTCTATCTGTCCATTCTGTCTGTCTGTCCATTCTGTCATTCTATCTCTCCGTTCTGTCTTTATACTTATCTGTCTTTTCTGTCATTCTATTTGTTCATTCTCTCTATCTGTCCACTCTGTCAGTCTGTCTGTCCACTCTGTCATTCTGTCTATCTGTCTGTTTTGTCTATCTGTCCGTTATGTTAATCTGTCCATTCTGTCATTCTATCTCTCCATTCTGTCTTAATATCTTATCTGTCCTTCCTGTCATTCTGTCTATCTCTCCATTCTCTCTATCTGTCCATTCTGTCATTGTCTCTATTTGTCCATTTTGTCATTCTATCTCTCCGTTCTGTCATTCTGTCTATCTGTCCACTCTATCATTCTGTGTATTTGTTAATTCTCTCATTCTATCTGTCCATTCTGTCTGTCTGTCCATTCTGTCTGTCTCTATCTATTCTTTCATTCTGTCTATCTGTACATTCTCAAATTTTGTCTATCTATCCATTATGGCATTATATCGTTCTGTCTATCTATCTGTTTTGCTGTTCATTCTATACCTATCTGTTCTGATGTTCTCTCATTATATCGTTTAGTCTACAAGAAAAGAGTAGGCTACATTTTAAGACTTTTTTTTTTTTTTACTTCTACTTGGTATGATTCAAAGAGTCATGAATAATGAATGATTCCCGAATCAATAATAATTCAAATATAGAATGTCTACAGGTTTTCATTTGTGTGTCATGTTAAATACACGACCAAACAATCTCCCTAGAAATCTTCTAAAAGCCGTCCACACATTTGTAGTTTGTGCTGTGAGAAATGAGATGCCCCTCCGTCTCACTGAATATGATTGCAGTGTTTGTAATGAGTGCGGTCACGTCACCCCTGACAGTCTTATGATCTGTTATTAGTTTGGATCCATTACAAACCCTCCACCTGCCGTAGATGGAAACCAGAGGAAAATCCAATGAGGCCCCACTCGCGCCATATGCCGCCCCGTCCCGAGCCGCTCCTGTCGGGATAATATGTGGGGGGTCACCTCATGGATCCTGTTGTTGTGCTCTTGTTTCATAATCAGACGCTCCGTAACGCCCCCAAATCCCCGTAATCACAGGACCCTTCATCAGTACAGTCCCAGTGAGCGGCTAGAATTACATGAAACCAAGAAGCAAAACACGCTTTTGTCTTTGATTATTTTTAATCTGATGGTTTTATGAAGCGCAGTTGTTTCTTACTCTCTCGGCTTCACATTAAAATCACTCACAGATTACAGCTGAGTTTTATTGCATGTTTAATTCACTTTTAACCCTGCAAAGTCTGAAATGTGAAATAATAGTCTTTTTTCCCCCTTTTTTTATAAACAGAAGAGTTTATTGAACCTATGGACAAAAAAAGTTTGCATATGCATTTATTGTTGAGTATCATATTTGATCCATCTGGCTTTTATGGCTCAAATGGTGTGATATAGTGAGAATATGGAGGAATAAACAGCTCAGTTTTATTCAGAGACCCAAACTGAGCAAAAATATGCAATTTGGTGCAGATGCTGATATTTATATGGACAAAAAGTGATGAAATTCTGATGCTTGTAATGTAAAACAGCGAGATCTTATAACAGTATATATCTAAGGAAAAAATACTTTACATTTGATTTTGAAAGCTAATAAAAGGGTCATTTTGTTTGCTAAATGCAGTCACATTATGCAAAATAATTACATTATTTAAAAAAATTAAATGATAAATAAATAAAAACAAATAAATAAACATAATCAATAAAAGATAAATGAATGCATAAAAAGTAAATAAAATGAATAATAAATAAATGCAATATAAAATAAAACAAATGTAATTAATTAATTTATATATTTAATTTATATTTAATACATAAGTTAAAATATTAAATAAATTAAAATTAACATTATTTAAAAAAATAAAATGATAAATAAATAAACATAATCAATAAAAGATAAATGAATGCATAAAAAGTAAATAAATGAATAATAAATAAATGCAATATAAAATAAAACAAATGTAATTAATTAATTTATATATTTAATTTATATTTAATACATAAGTTAAAATATTAAATAAATTAAAATTAAATAGGAAACAAAATAAAGTAAAAACATGACATACAGATCAAATGAAATGTAAAATAAAATTGATTTCTTCAAACCTGAAATGATGAAGAGATTGCAGACTATTTACATAAAATGATATAAATATCAGTGGTCACTCTGTATCTCCAATAATATGTCAGATGATATTTTAATGATCCAAACATATAATGTAATGCAATCCAATGATTGAGAGCTGAAGAAATAAAGGCTCCTCAGAAGATGTGAGATGTTCTGGAGGCTTGTGAAGATCATTCCTCCGCTGAGGAACAGTGAAAGTAAAGCTTCTGGAAACAAACGCTCCTCAAAAGATCCTGAGGATCAGATTTGAGACTCTAAAACATGATTGATGGAGAATCAAGTAAAGCTGAGCTGCTTCAGTCCAGTGAGTGATCATCTGGAGATATTGCTGCAGTTATTCTGACGCTTACTTGATCAAAACCAGTCCAGATTTGACAGCAGAAACACACGAGAAGCACAAAAAAGCTCCAAGAAAAGGACTAACCATTGCTAGCTCTTAAACAGTGCCATAAAGCCAGTAGTTATGCTGCTAAAGACTAGTTAGTTTAGTTTTAACACACTCAGCGCTGCACACTTCAGCTCGACACACGAGAGCATAAAAGCTAATTACAGCATGTCCCAAACCAGGCCACGACGAAACAGGGTCAACACACTCGTCTCTCATTAATCGACGCGTTCTGCCTTAAGCCATGCGAAACGTCAGCAGAGTTAATTACTCAATTAAACAGCTTCAATTAACGGCTCGTCTGTATCGCTCACGATGCTCCAGACAGACAGCGACAGAGTCATCCCAGATCTTTTAATACCTTTTATTTGTCTGTCTTTGGTTCTCCGGGGAGACCTTTTAATCGAATTATCTTCTGAAACATTTTGATCTGCACACCTGAAGATCAAAGCAGAGGTGACGTTTGCACCGCACTTCAGGGTGCGTTTAATTGATTTTCCTCTGGAAATATCACATTTCTTGCTCTCTTTTTCACTTTTTTTGGCACAAATGTAACAGAATTAAGAGATAGGGATTGTCAGTTGTTATATTTATATCGCACCATTAAAAACAACGTAAGTTGACCAGGAAGCACATTTTGCCATTTAGCGAATGATAATAATTGTGTTTATATTGATAATGCCTATTTGAACATTAAGCGTATTAGGGCTGCAGGAATAATTAAAATAAATTTGAAATTGTGGCATGGCTGTGATTTAATTAAATACATATATGCACTGTGTGTTTCCCAGATAGCCATTCATATTTTGTAAAATAGTATTGTAAAGTACTGTAAAAAATTAAAAAAAAAAGATATATATTATAGTATCAAATATTACAATTGCTTTTATTTTGTTTATTTTTATTTAGTAATAGTTAGAACCATAATCAGATTATTGTTATTATTTTAAAGTCATTTTGATAATAGAATCACACACATTTAAAAACAATACAAGTTGATCAGGAAGCGTATTTTGCTATTTAGCAAACAACAAGATTTTATTATTTTATTTTATTTTATATTTTAATTGAAATTATTATTATTTTTTGCCATTTAGCAAATATGATATATATATATAGTTTGATTTAATTTTAAAGTTGTACTGTAAAATTATATTATATTATATTAGGAAATATTATACAGTAGTAAAAATAAGAATTATAATTTTAAAAAATCATTTTGATATTGATATATAATCACAAAATATTTGGCCAAATCTTGGGCTTTACAAATAGAAAAGGATTGTCATTTGTCAGTTTTATTCAAAAACAATGCAAGTTGACCAGGAAGCACATTTTGTGAGTAAATTGTTTTATTTGTGTATTTTTCATTATGGCTTGTGTTTTCTGTCAACCTTTATCACGGTTTCTCATCAACAGGCTAAATTATTTACACCTTTGTGTGCATTTGTAAACTTTACGGCATCATGCTGCAGCTCATGCGTGCTCCGTTCAGAAATCTGCTCATTTGTGTTGCGTGAACAACCTCACAAAGACATTGAGTTTGAGCAGAAAAGGCCGTTTACTGGAGCATCTAAAGCACGTTAGCAGATGTTTGAGCAGTTCAAAACAACCTAGATCAACTTTACACTTTCCTGAGACAGATTCGAGCGCAAGCAACACGTGTTAATAAGTTTATGAAGCTGAATTTGACAACATATCTCAAGTATTGAACCTGCAAACATTGATTTACAGCCCTCAGCTTCATAATGCACGCATAAAAGACAGATAGAAAACCAAGCCTCGCTTTCTGAGGAACAGGACAGTCTTTTGAAAAACGTTGGGGCCCTCCTGCAAAGTGTGCTGATTACCCACGATCCCCTGCTACGAGGCCGACGTGAGCAAGACAGATGTTTCTCATTCTGCTCCTCACATGCCAGAGAAAAACCTTCTGCTGTGAGATTGTGGGGCGACATGAGACCGAATGGAGAAGATGTGCTGTACGTCCGTTTCTATCAAATAAACCCCTGAAATGCATTCGAATTTGTCCACATGCTGCAGGACAGATGTTTTGAATTGAATGCATCTTGTAGAAAAAGCTTATTTGTCCGCTTGCGGTTAAAGAATGTCATGGTTCTTCATAATATAAACACTCGGATTGAGGAGAAAAGAGTTTGTCCCTATATTATTAGCATCTATAAAGTAGCTTTGTAGCTTTTGTTTGAATTTCTGTTACATTACTGGGTAGCTCCACCCACAGTGAGCTCTGATTGGTCCAAAATTCCGCTCGTCACAGTTATGTTAAACATCATTTGGCTTTGATTGGCTGTGAGGCTCCATTTTCAATTTTAGTGTGAACAGAAAAAATTCCTTATATTCCTTATAATAAGCAGATTTAGAACTTTTAGAACGTTTAGAAATTCAGAACTTCACATTTATTTAGTGTTTTAATGCAAGGAATGGCCAACTAATGCACAATATTAGTGTTTATAATAGTGTTCATTTTTATAATGCTTATTTGAATGTTGAAATTAAGCATATTAGGGCTGCACAGTTCATTAAAATAAAGCTGAATTTGTGATACAGTTGCGATTTAATTAAATAAATATTTGCACTGCGTGTTTCAAACTGCCAAAAATGTTAGTATTGAAATTTTAAAGTCGCACTGTAAAATTATATATATTACAATTATATATAATATCTCAGTAGCATTTAATAAATGCACCATAATTGTATCAATATATTTATAATAAATCTATTAGAATTAATATGATTTATATTAGCATTTTGTTATAGTAATAATCATAAAATATATGAATGTATTATTATTATTATTATTATTATATTAGAAAATATTGCAGCAACATTTGTTAATAAATATATAAAATTTATATAAATGTTTAATAAGCATAAAATAATTTATAAATAGTCATATTTATTGTTTATATTATTTTATTTTGTTATAATAAGCATATAATAATAATAATAATTATTATTATTATTATTATTTTAGGAAATATTACAGTAACTTTGTTAATAAATATCTAATATATAACTATATTTATAATCAACATAGTAACATTTATTTTTATATATTTTTGTTAATAATAATAATAATAAATATTATCATTGTTTTAAATGTTTTTTTTTCATGTTGATATACAATTACAAAATATTTGGCCAAAATGTGAAACTACAAACAATCACAGCTTATTTATTTTTATTTATTTATTTTTTTTTTTCAATTGCAATTCTAATTTTCATTTAAAAAATGCAATTCAAGTTTTTTTTTTCTCCAAATTGTGCAGCCCTAAACCCATATTTTCAGGGAAACCCATTCATTGATAATAAGGTTAACTTCAACATTGGTTTTTTTTTTTTTAAGCCGTATGAATTACAGAAGTTGTTACTGGAGAATCCATCTGTTTCATAGCATGCTATCTGATCATTAAAATCATCTTGGACCAGCAACAGACCAGCTATTAGCTACTCAAACCAGCTTAAGTTGGTCAAGATAGCTTGTTCCAAAACACAGCCAGCATCTTAAGATGTATTTCCAGCTGTCAATCACACAGATAACGGCCGGCGTCTGGGCAGCTGTCCTGTCCGCTCTGGCTCTGGCTCTGGCTCTGGCTCTGGCTCTGGCTCTGGCTTCTGAGTGCTGATCGTCCCAGCCTCAGAGGTGCTCTATTTTAGCTGTGATCCTCAAAGAGTCAGCTAGCGTGACGCAGGACTGTGCTCCTAAAGCTATCGATCAGAGACACAAGGACACGGACGCTGATGCTCGTCTTGACCTCTCTGTTACACCACACCAAGCATGCGCTAAACTCCACATGAAATAAAACTTCACTTTTTGTATTATGAAAATAAAAGGTGTTGTGAATGCCGTTTCATGTTGTCTTTAAAGTGTTTTATGAAAGAAACGGCCAATTAGCAAATGACAAAAATTGTTTTTGAATGTTAACATTGCTATTTTAGTATAATTGAAATACTATTATAGTTTTTATTAATGTTCTGAATTATTTTTTATTTGTATATTTTGTTTTCATTTCATTTTAGTTTGTTTGGTTGATTTTGATTAGGGCTGAACGATTTTGGAAAATAATCGAATTGTGATTTTTTTTTACCAATATTCTGGCTCTGGCTTCTGAGTGCTGATCGTCCCAGCCTCAGAGGTGCTCTATTTTAGCTGTGATCCTCAAAGAGTCAGCGAGCGTGACGCAGGACTGTGCTCCTAAAGCTATCGATCAGAGACACAAGGACACGGACGCTGATGCTCGTCTTGACCTCGCTGTTACACCACACCAAGCATGCGCTAAACTCCACATGAAATAAAACTTCACTTTTTGTATTATGAAAATAAAAGGTGTTGTGAATGCCGTTTCATGTTGTCTTTAAAGTGTTTTATGAAAGAAACGGCCAATTAGCAAATGACAAAAATAGTTTTTGAATGTTAACATTGCTATTTTAGTATAATTGAAATACTATTATAGTTTTTATTCATGTTCTGAATTATTTTTATTTGTATATTTTGTTTTCATTTCATTTTAGTTTGTTTGATTTTGATTAGGGCTGAACGATTTTGGAAAATAATCGAATTGTGATTTTTTTTTACCAATATTGCGATTGCGATTTAATATGCAATTATTTTTGTAAAGCTCTTTATGTTCTGTATTATTCAACAAAGACAAGCTATAAATCATTGTATAGTATGACCAACACAATATTAGATATATTAAACATAAATGTTCTTTTCTGTAGGCCAGGCCTATATGTTACGATGAGATTAGGTGATGCAGGAATTTATATGAATTACATTTTTATTTAACAACTACAATCACAGTACATTGACTGATTTGTTGAACTTCCAACCTTGTAAGCATGTGATAATTATGTTTAAATAGCCTGGTGTAAACATTAATATGAAAGTCAGTAACAAATCACACAAACTAAAGTAGATTGCAGAAATATAAAAACAAATCTGTTGCTTTATCACACTACTTTAGGTTATTCAAAGTCACTGTAATAAACATGTAAACATGTGCACTGCACTTTTTAAACACTGTCTGTTAACTTTAGACCAGTGCTTCTCAAACTTTTTTGGTCGCGCCCCCCTTTAAACCTATAAAACAAATCTGCCCCCCTTTCCCGAATCCCCATCCCACCTCAGACTACCAAATAATTTCACTAAACATTATGTAAAATGTATACTTTTTAATTTAAAAAACCTACAGGGAAAAAGACACCTGCATCACTTGAAAAATAGCATAGATATTAAACACCGTGTCTACACCGGACGCGAGTGGCAAAATACAGTAGAACCCATTATAATCAGTGATGCTGTGTACACTGGATGCAGCGCGACATTAAACTGATGCCTTGTTCTATTTATGTCGTACTGACACAAAGTTCAAATAATTTGCAATGGTCGCTTTGCCGCGTCAGTGTAGAGCTGTTGCGGCGCGAAGTCCGGTATAGACACGGTGAGTGAAGCCGAGAGCGAGATATACCTCGTCATATTTTCTGCATTTAGCTTGTGAATGACCAGCACCTGCCTGGGTCTGTGCGAGTTCATCTATGGCTTTTCTCTTCGCTTTCACAAACCGATCCATCTCCCATTCTGAGTTACATCCTTTGGCTGTTTACTGTTTTATTTCTTTTCTTTTTCTGCTGATGGCCTGCGCTCGACTTGAAGCAGCGCTGCTTAGACCGATGGGTGTGTCATCAAAGTACTGCGAGAGCTATAAGAGAGCGCGGACATATCCTTATGCTTTCTCTCGCTCGCCGTACTTTGATGTCATACACCGATCGATCTTCAAGTGGAACACACCTCGTCACTCTCGTGTGTCATGTGACCGTGTAATCGCAGCCTCTGCGATTGAAAAATCGCATTTTTTTATATCGCGATATTATCGCAAATGCAATTAATCGTTCAGCACTAATTTTGATATAGATTTGTTTTTTGTCATTTTTATAAGCTTTTTTTTATGTCTATATAATTTTACATCATTTTTATTTCAGTTTTAGTTTGACTTATTTTAGTACATCAAGTTAAACTAAATGTAAATGATCAATTTAAATGTACTAAACTTACTAAATTAAATAGAATTACTCAAATTAAATAATGTAATGTTTTGTTTTTTGTAATTATTAATTAATTTTTTTAGTTAGTTTATTTTTTTTGGAGGGGTGGTATATTTTTAGTTAAAAGTGTTAGTATTGCAATTTTAAAGTTGTATAATAATAATAATATTATTATCATTTGTATTAGTATTTTTATATAGCAAAATAATGCAATAGTAAAATGTGTTCCTTTGTTTAATTTATTTACTACTACTACTACTAATAATAATAATAATAAAATGTTATTATTATTTTAAAGTCATATTGATAGATGTATATGTATATATATATATGTTTATATATTTATTTATTTGTTATTTTTTCCTGAATTTTGCAACCCATAGCCATAATATCAAGGAAACCTATTCTTTCATAACAACTTGTTTTTTATTATTATTATTATTTACAGCCATATGAATTATTAACAGAACTAAGAAATATTGAAAGGACAATCCGTCTTCTAACTGTTTTGGATGCTGACTGATCATTAGATCAGTTTGGACCAGCAATAATGTTGGTGTTTTATGACACCAGACCTGCTTTAAAGTCGACATGATAAAACTTCTTATTATATGACGCAATTAAAAGGTGTTTGAATGCACTTTCATGTTGACTTTAGGTGAAGTAAAGCACTGTTTGAGAGTCTACCTGTGACCCCGCAAAACACAATGGATGGTTTCAGGTGCGATTGTGCTCTTCTTCTAAATGAGCCGCGTCCTTGTTTAATTTACAGATGCGCTCGAGGAGTAATTCGTGCCTTCAGCTGCAGCTCTGGGCCAGCTGTTATCCCCCTCGCCCCCTTGGAGGGGTTTCGCCGGGCTAATATGAATATAAGAAACCACGCACGCTGACGGCGCCCGCAGAAACGCCACTTTAATGCATCGCATTTTAATTATCGCCCTTATTCATTCGCCATCAGCGCTTCTGCTCGCTCCGTCTCTCCGACAGGGCTCTTTTTATCATAGCACCAGTCTTAAAGATAATAAACTTCAGCTTTAGGGTAATTACTTAATCTGGACAAACCTGTGTGTTAAGCAGCACTATTACGAGCAGAGGTGATAAATCAGGGGCTTGAGGTGGCGGGCCGATCACGACGGCCTATAATCAGTCTTACAGACTCTTGTGGTCTTAAGTACCTAGATTACACAAACAGCATGCTAACAACACGCATCTTGCGCTCTGTTTGTCCTTCTGGTCTACCTCCAGCATGCTGGGCTTACTAAAAACTTAAGTAACAATTTGAAGTTGAAAAAAATGCTTAAACCAGACTAAGATGTTTTGCAGATGGTTTAGTTTGCCGTGTGCACAAAACCCCTCTAACGCCATCAAACCAGACCAGCCTGACCAGTGGAACCAGATTGGACCAGTAAGACACCTTAGGCCGTTTAAGCTACTTAAGAAGGGTTAACTCTCTGGTTATGTTTTATTTTCATATGTAACTAATTGCACACAACCAAATACTCCTAATTGACTTTTGAACTCCAGTTCAATTCCTGAATTTGAACTGAGGTAGCAAACAGGATGGATGTAGAATTGTAATTCGTATTTGAATGTAAGGAAGTGGAATTAAAATTAACTGATACTCAAAGAATATGGATGGATGGATGGATGGATGGAATGACAAATTGCTAGAATAATGGATGGATGGATGCCACAATAGACAGAACAACAGATAGATGGATAGATGGATGGATGGATAGAATGATGAATGCATAGATGGATGGATAGATGGATAGAACAATGGATGGGTAGAACAACAGATAGATAGAACGAAGGATGGATGGAAGGATGGAGTAATGGAACGGATGGATGGATGGGTAGAATGATGGACGGATGGATTGATGGAACGATGGATGGATGGATGGATGGATAGAACAATGAATGGGTGGATGTATAGAACAACAGATTGATAGAACAATGGATGGATAGATGGATGGATGGATAGAATGACAAATAGATTGAACAACGGATGGATGGATGGATGGATGGATGGATGGGTAGAACAACAGATAGATAGAACGAAGGATGGATGGAAGGATGGAGTAATGGAAAGGATGGAAGGATGGATGTATAGATAGAATGATGGATTGATGTATAGATGTATGGATAGATGAATAGGACAATAGATAGGTAGAACGAAGGATGGATGGATGGATAGAACAACAGAATAATAGAATGACGGACGAATGGATGGATAGATAGAACGATGGATGGATGGATGGATGGATGGAGTAATGGAAAGTGTGGGTGGATGGATAGAGGATGTAAAGGATGGATGGATGGATGGAACAATAGATAGAATGATGGATAAATAAATGGAGTAATGGAAAGGATGGATGGAACAACAGATAGATAGATTGCACAGACTTGTATTTTAGATACCCATTGTTTGCAGGTCACATCCCAGAATGCACTGGGTCTGCTGGTGTGTAGTGGTTGGCATGGCAATGTTTAGTTAGGCCTGAGGCCAGCTTATTCTACAGGAATTTCCTGTCTAATTTCCCCTCCTGATTCTGTGAGTAATGCCCAAAGCTTTTTAATTGCGCTGCAAAGACCCCGGCCACTCAAAGGGCCATTATTGTTGCGGAGTACTTCCTGTAAAATGAAACCATTTACCCCTTTAGATCCTTGGATTAGGGTACAACAAAGACGAGAGGGGTTGTGCTTGTTTGGCACGAATATTCAAAGCCCAATGACATCAGAAAGAGCTGTTTAGAGTTAAGAGGGCCCATGTTTATCTGATCGAGAGCCTCCTGCGATTCATATACTTTTAAGAACTCTGAAGAACCTTTAACATCCATGGAACCTTTCCCTTCCACAGAAGTGGAAAATTGTTCTTTAGATTATTACAATGTTCTTTTAAAGGGGTCATATGATGCGATTTCAAGTTTTCCTTTCTCTTTGGAGTGTTACAAGCTGATTGTGCATAGATAAGATCCCTGAAGTTGCAAAGACTAAAGTCTCAAAACCAAAGAGATATTCTTTATCAAAGTTAAGACTCTGCCACATATTTATGTACTTAATAAAATGTCCTGCAATTGTACTTTTGGTGTACTAAACTGGTAAACATAAAGTCTGCTAAATTGGAACAATTAATTTTACACTTTAATTGTGCGGATCTAGTGCTGAAGTACAATTAAAGATATACTTAGTATATTTGATTGTGCTAAAGTGGAACTATTGCAAGTATACTTCAGGTACACTTTAAATATTTTGCCTTGCAAGTCTTGATATTATTCAAAGATCATACAATCCTCATCAAAAGTGGCATTAAAACACATTTTAGACTTAATATTAAGAAAAGTTCATTGTGGACAAGTAATATGCCAAGTAAAGTTTAAGTAAGTGTCGAGTTATCTGTCAGTAAATATGTTAATAGATTTGAACCATACTTAGTATGAAATAAATGCATTTTAAATATATTAGTTTTTTACTAGAGCCATTCCTCTGCTATCTACATTCTTAAAAATAAAGGTTCCAAAAGGGGGTTTTCACAGCGATGACAGAAGAACCCGTTTTAGTTCCCCTTTAGTTCTTAAAAGAACCATTTTTTCTTAGTGTGAAGTACATTTTAATAATCTAAAGAACCTTTTTCCACTGTAAAGTAATATATTTAGTATAGTATAGTTCAAATCTATTAACATATTTACTGGCAGATAACTCGAGACTTGCTGATATAAAAATTATAATTAAACTTTACTTGGCATACTACTTGTGCACTATGCACTTTTCTTAATATCAAGTCTAAAATGTGTTTTAATGTCACTTTTCATGAGGATTGTATGATCTTTGAATAATATCGGACTTTAAATGCAAAATATTTAAAGTGTACCTGAAGTATAGTTGCAATAGTATATCTTTAATTGTACTTTAGCACTACTTCTGCATTAAGTACAAAATTAGTTGAGCAGACTTTAAGTATTCCAGTTGAGTTTATTATACTAAAAGTACAATTGCAGGACATTTTATTAAGAACATAAATATAAAAATGTATTTGTAGCATACTTAGCATGAAATAAATGTATTTCAGATATATTTATCTTTCACTAGGGAACCTTTTGTGGAATGTAAAGGTTCCATAGATGGTAAAGGTTCTTTGTGGAATCATTGATGCCAATAAGGAACCTTTCTTTTTTAAGAGTGTAAAGGTCGGGCCGGAGTTTTGTGCTCCAGTTGCATGTTTTAGACTGCTGTTGTGCTTTCGACAGCTGTGTGGCATGTCAGGTGTGTTTTTATGGTGTTTTCATCAATTA
Organism: Sinocyclocheilus grahami; assembly: GCF_001515645.1. Taxonomy (NCBI): domain Eukaryota; kingdom Metazoa; phylum Chordata; class Actinopteri; order Cypriniformes; family Cyprinidae; genus Sinocyclocheilus; species Sinocyclocheilus grahami. Next base: position 507,625 of record NW_015505628.1, read on the forward strand.
AAGGCAACCTGAGGCATTTTCCATGACAAATACTATAAAGGGAGCACATGACTCTGGCTAGTCACGCAGCTGATTTGATTGTGCTAAAAACATGCAGACTACGCAGACTGTACAAGTAAAGATCGCTTAGAATCACGTCTGATTTACTGAATTTAAGCACAAGCGCTTAGATCTCAGCGTTTCAGTGTCTCCTTTGGTAAATTTGTGATTCTGCAGACAAACTTTAAGATAAACAGAACAAAACAGGCTTGAGTTTAATCAAACAAACTAATCTTGAGGGCGACTTAAAGCGGTAGATCACCTGAAAATGAAAACGTCTTCGTGTTGTTGTTTTCTTCTGTAGATCACAAAATGAGACATTTAGCCGAATGCTCAGGCTGTTAGGCTCTATAACTGATTCAAAACAACATAAAAGTGGGAAGAAAAAAAAATGTATGAGGATTTTGTCATTATTGACTGAAAAGTGTGAGAACAGCCCAAGAGTGTTGAACACAAAAGAAGATATTTTGAGGAATGTTGCTGGTTTCCAAACAGTTGCTGGTAGCCATTGACTTCCATAGTATTTTTTCCCCTATGGCTACCATCAACTGTCTTGTTACCAACATTCCTCAAAATATCTTTTATCTTTTATGAAAGAAATTCATACAGGTTTGGAACAACTTAAGGGTGAGTAAATGATGACAAAATGTTCATTTTGAGTTGAACTATCCCTTTAAGCTCCAAAACGGATTAAAAACATAATAAAAGTATCATAAAAATTGAAAAAAAAAAGTTTTTAATGAGGATTTTGACATTTTTGACTGAAAAATCCTCCCTTCGACAACATTCTGCAAAACGTCTCCATTTGTGTTCTGTTGAAGGTTTGTTTCAACATCAAGGTGAATAAATGACTTCAGTTTTGTATTTTCGGTGCGCTATCCCTTTAAGTTTTACATTATGTAAATGTGAAGTGAAAGAGAGAGACGGGAAAAGCAGCGGGTCATTTCCTGTCCTTTGGGATGCTCTTGTCTGCCATTCTGAAGGGTATGAACAAATTGACAGAGAAGCAGAGCGAGCGAGAGTGTGAGAGACTGCTGACTCACACTGCTTCTGTTGAGTGTGTGAATCTCTGGAGGAGCTGCTGAGAACCCCAGGTGTGGATAATGACCCGTGACCCCTGACCTTCCCGGGTCACCCCTCACCCTCCCACTGCTGCCGCCCTAAAGAATGTTAATACAGTCCAGAGATCAGCTGATTCACTTACCCTGCTCTCATTCCTGCTAAGTCAAGCATTACAAGTACTAGTGTTAGTTTGCTCATAGAAACACTGGTCAGAACACATTAGTAACCAGAGCTGGGTAGATTACTTACAAATTGTAGTCCATAACTGATTACAGATGACATGATGAAAACTGTAGTTAGTAACATTTTTAGGTAACGTAATCCGACTACTTTTTAGATTACTTTTAGATTACCTTTTTTTGTGTAACTTGTTTTAAACTTACCATTAATCGTACCATATTGATATAAAAAAGCAAATATATTCAATTTTTTGCTATGAACATCATTTAATGCATTAAACCATACATCAGCAGTGTTTAGTAACTTGCATAATTATTTGTTTCGTGCATGGTTTGATTGCTCAAGAGGTGTTTTTTTCACCCAAATTCAGAAGCATGGTTTGCAAATTTGTTTACGTGACAATTCTGTGTTGTGAATGTAGTCGAATGGTATGACACACAGTAGGAGTTTTAGAAAAGAAAATTGAAAAAAGAAGAATAAGCGATAATCAGTCAATTATGAATGATTTACTTTGTGCTAATTATGTAATCCATAAAAAGTAACAGTAATCTGATTATGATGTTAGTAACATTTTTAGGTAACGTAATCCGACTACTTTTTAGATTACTTTTAGATTACCTTTTTTTTGTGTAACTTGTTTTAAACTTACCATTAATCGTACCATATTGATATAAAAAAGCAAATATATTACATTTTTTGCTATGAACATCATTTAATGCATTAAACCATACATCAGCAGTGTTTAGTAACTTGCATAATTATTTGTTTCGTGCATGGTTTGATTGCTCAAGAGGTGTTTTTTTCACCCAAATTCAGAAGCATGGTTTGCAAATTTGTTTACGTGACAATTCTGTGTTGTGAATGTAGTCGAATGGTATGACACACAGTAGGAGTTTTAGAAAAGAAAATTGAAAAAAGAAGAATAAGCGATAATCAGTCAATTATGAATGATTTACTTTGTGCTAATTATGTAATCCATAAAAAGTAACAGTAATCTGATTATGAGCATACGTAATCCAAATTACATGTAATCAGTTACTACCCAGCTCTGTTAGCAACAGAGCTCTTTTTTTTCGTTTCGTTCTTTTTAATCGAAAATGTGAAAGCCTAGAGAACAGGAAAGCTTTTAAATCTGCTTTGATTTCGACCCGTTTCTTTTTTATCCATTTATTTTCGCAGGGCATGAAAAGATAGAAGGAGCTCCAGGCGCGAAAGACTAATTAGAAGGGAAAGCTAGTTAAGACTTTACCACTGCAAACAGCTCTTTGCATATGGCAAAGAAACCGTCAAATGTGGTTTCCCGTTATCATAACTGCTAATGAAGCTCTGTTAGCCTTTAACGGGACATCCCAGGCCAACAGAGGCTTTATTACAGCAAAGTGCTGATTCTGATTCTCTTTGGGCTCAAATAAAATGATCCAGCCAAAGGAGTTATGATGAAAAGGAACGCCAGCCAACATATACGGCAGACTGTAAAACGCTGAGGCAATGGGCAACAGCTTTTAGTAAAAAAAAACTCTCTCTCATTAGTTAGAGGTTTGATTTCAAAGGCCTGACCTCCTCTGATTTCACGTCGCCCTGGCACCTTCGTTTTGGACTCGTTTCGGGGCCAGGAAAGTGTCGGGGACGCGGTCGGATCAGTGTTGCTTCAGTAGGGAGATGCTCCGGTTGGCACGGCCCAGCATGAGGAATATTCTCTCCCTGCGCTGTCAGCCCCAGTTTGTGTCCCGGATGGTTTTTTCCTTCACAACGTCCATCATCTGTATGAGTTCAAAGAGCGTCTAGCTGCAGGTCTTTGTCAAAAGCCCAGTTGGATATCTTTTATGTTGGGGATGTAGGATTTCTTAGGATACTTTGATTATTTATTTATTCCTCCACTCTTGTGTGATAGTGCCAATATTTTACACGAAACTGCTCAGTGCGCTCTGAAATTCATGTTACTTTATTGTAGCGCTGTTGCCTTTGAAATTTCTTTTTTGAAAGTCTTGGCTTTTTCTCAACTCTCTCTCTCTGTTTCTCTCTCAGGCCCTCATCACATCTTCCCGACTTTCCATTCTCCGATCCCCATCGATGTGCGTCACCACGAGGGGAGATACCACTACGAGCCCCATGCGTTCCACGCTCTGCACGGGTGAGCCTGCAGCAACTGTCCGTTTCTGACTCTGGTTCTCAGCGTTTGTGAATATAAATAATCTCTGCGCTTGCAAATAAAGTGTCTGCTTTGTTTATCCCTGTGGTCAGAATGCACGCAGACATGCAACATTCAAATGCGGTGTAATCAGGTGATCCTGAAATGACCGGCGCATGCTTTTGATGCTTCATAAAAAGCATATGACTGAAATGGACGTCCAGATTTAAAACGATAACTGAGCTACGTCATTCGGTTCTTGGTTTAACCATTTAGAAAGAATAAAAACTCTTGCTTTGTTTCTGTGCCAGATGCAAAACTCAAGGCCGGGTAAATATCAAATCCAGGAAAGAGATTAGTGCAGTTCATTGGATCAAACATCTGGAGAGGAGAATATAAACTTTTCTTCTCTCATCTTCGTCTGGTTTAATTCTTTGAATTACCTTTAAGGCATTGAGCAGATACTCTTTCCAGTGCAACTTAGTTCCTAAGTTTTTGTGTGGGACTCTCATGTTTTCGTGTTTGGTGTGTACTTCAGAAAGTTACCTTAGAGGAAAGTAGTATTCAATGATTATGCAGTTTTATTGATCACAGCTTGCGCTTTCTTATCTCAGGACACTGTTTAATTTTTTAGCTTTAAGTATCAATTTTGTCTCAGATGTTTCTCCTCAATGAGAAAACCATTGATATAAATCATATGCACAATTAGCGTGTTGATAGAACCTTGGGAGAATTTGATGAGAAATGTTTGAGCTCATGTTGAGATCACTGACTTATAAATAGACTTTAGTACAAAATGCTGTGCTCATTTGAGAATTTCATGAGAAATTATCGAGTTGATATTGAAACTAGTCTTCTGAAACTAGTGGAGACGTGAGATGACAATGGAGAAATGTGAGAATCAGGGCACTTCATTGTGTATAGTTTTGTTTTGCTAATGTTTAAATTTTGTCTCAGTTGTTTCTCCACAAATTCCTTAAAGAGAACCATTGATTGAAATTATATGCTCAATCCTATAAAATTAGCTATTTGATAGATGTTTAGATCATTTGATCTTGGGAGAATTGGATGAGAAATGTTTGAGCTCATTTTGAGATCTTTGACTTTTAAACAAACTTTGGTAGAAAATGCTGAGCATATTGGAGAATTTAATGAGAAATGATTGAGTTCATGTTGAGATCTCTGGATTTGAATGCAGACTTTGGTGTCTTGAAAAATCTGAGCACATTGTTAAGATCTCTTCTGAAACTCTAGAAGAGGCACATGTGAGATTAGTGGGTAGAAACGTGAGAATCAAGACACTCCATTGAGACCTAATTGACAAATTATATATAAAAACCTATGAAATTAGCATGTACATAGCCGTTTAGATCATTTTGTTCTTCTGAGTATTTGATGAAAAATGATTGAGTTCATTTTGAGAGATCTCTAACTTTTGATTGAAGACTTTGATGGAAAAAGCCGAGCACATTGCTGGGATCTCTTCTGAAACTCTAGAAGAGACACATGTGAGATTACAAGGAGAAACGAGAAAAATGGGACATTTAATTGAGTTTTCAGCTTAAAGGGGTAGTTCACCCAAAAATGAAAATGTGATGTTTATCTGCTTACCCCCAGGGCATCCAAGATGTAGGTGACTTTGTTTCTTCAGTAGAACACATTTGATGATTTTTAAGGACACTCCATTGAGACCTAATTGACAAATTATATATAAAAACCTATGAAATTAGCATGTACATAGCCGTTTAGATCATTTGTTCTTCTGAGTATTTGATGAAAAATGATTGAGTTCATTTTGAGATCTCTAACTTTTGATTGAAGACTTTGATGGAAAAAGCCGAGCACATTGCTGGGATCTCTTCTGAAACTCTAGAAGAGACACATGTGAGATTACAAGGAGAAACGAGAAAAATGGGACATTTAATTGAGTTTTCAGCTTAAAGGGGTAGTTCACCCAAAAATGAAAATGTGATGTTTATCTGCTTACCCCCAGGGCATCCAAGATGTAGGTGACTTTGTTTCTTCAGTAGAACACATTTGATGATTTTTAAGTCCAACCGTTGCAGTCTATCAGTCGTATAATGGATGGCAATGGTAACAAAGTCTATGAGTGTAAAAAAAACATGCACAGACAAATCCAAATTAAACCCTGCAGCTTGTGACGACAAATTGATGTCATAACACACGAAACGACCGGTTTGTGCCAGAAACCGAACAGTATTTATATAGTTTTTTACCTCTAATACACCACTATGTCCAACTGCTTTGAGCATGCGCACGGCTTCCGGTGCGTGAGATGTGTACGCGGCTACGCGCTCTGGCGTAGTTTACGAGTTTACGCAAGCGCCGGAAGTGATCTCTCGCGCGTATACGTCACTCATTGTTTACACAGTGCACAGTCATTGTAGGTATGACGGCTAATATCAAATGTGTTCTACTGAAGAAACAAAGTCACCTACATCTTGGATGCCCTGGGGGTAAGCAGATAAACATCACATTTTCATTTTTGGGTGAACTATCCCTTTAACTTTGTCTCTTTTGTTTCTCCTCAAATTCTTAAACAAGACAACCCTTGATATAAATTACATGTATGAAGCTATAAAATTATAAAGCACATGGATAACAGCTAAGATCATTTGATCTTGATGAAAACAAGATGAGAAATAATTGAGTTCATATTGAAATCTCTGACTTTTGATTGCAGATTTTGGTAGAAAATGTTGAGCACATTTGAGAATTTAATTAGAAATAATTGAGTTCATATTAAGATTTCTTACATTTGCAGATTTTGGTAGAAAACGCTGAGCACATTTGAGAATTTAATTAGAAATTATTGAGTTCATATTGAGATTTCTTATATTTGCATATTTTGGTAGATAACACTGAGCACATTTGAGAATTTAATTATGAATAATTGAGTTTATACTGAGATTTCTGACTTTTGATTGCAGATTTTGGTAGAAAATGCTGAGCACATTTGAGAATTTAATTAGAAATAATTGAGTTCATATTGAGATCTCTTACTATGTTCACAGTGAGCATCAATTTAGTCAATTTTGTGTTTCAAATGATTGAGTTCATGTGGAGATTTCTGACTCATAACCAGACTTTGGTAGAAAACGCTGAGCACTTTTAAGAATTTGGTCAGAAATAATTGAGTTCATATTGAGATCTTTGACATTTGATTGCAGACTTTGATGGAAAAAGTCAAGTACATTGTTGAGATCTCTTCTGAATCTCTAGAAAGATTTGAGAATGAGGCGACTTGAGCATTTGATTTCATTGATGTCTAGGAGAAACAGTTGAGATATTCCAGAGATTTTTCCTTCCTAAAGGTTTAGTTGTGGCTCTCCAAACAAAGATCTTCATTAGCTGTCCAGCCCAAAGGTCTTCGGTTTTCCCAGCATCCTCTGGTGCAGGTGTGCCGAGCCGCGGCGATAATGTAGGTTAACCTCCAGACCTTCAGAGCTTCGCGCGTCCCACGTGAATTTCCAGCGGATCGGTGGTGGCTGTTTTGGAGAAACAGAACATAAACTGGGCCGCGCTAGTTTTTGAAGTTACACTTTGTTGTTTTTGCTTAAATACAACACCACAGATCTTTTTTTTCCCTCCTCGTCTTTTTTGAAATGGGGTCTGGAGGCTCGAAGGAAGGTTTATCTTAAAAGAGCAGAATAAATCGATAGAATTCTCGAAGTAGCGTTGTTACATTTAAATTCACAGATTTTGATGGTGATACATTCGGTCGGCCCGCTAGCAGCTAGCCTATTCATCACGCATAGAGCCGCGTTGGGGGGAGACTAGCTGTCTCAACACTCGCTCGCCTTGATTAATGTGATTTGATCTTGACAGTGGACCCCTAATTCATCAAGACCTTGATCTGGCTGTCTTTTCCTCTGCCTGAGCCAAATTCATCTAATTACAGGCACATTGTGCAGCAAATTAAGCGTGGTGTCGCCCGTGGCAAGCCGGGACACTTTGTTACAGTCGCCGGGCGGCATGTCAAGGGTCTCCGAGCTGATTGTCTAACATGACATCTCCATACAGTTCGTTTTATCATTGTTTGCATATAAAATAATGAGGGTGCTGGTTATTTTGTCAGAGCTGTCAGCCGAGCGGCCGTAGGAAGCTTCCCCTATGGATATCTTGTTTTCGTTCTTCATTTTTTCCACTGCATTTGACAAAGCGAGCGGGAGATTTTTGTGTAGATTTTTTTCCAGAGCTGGCTCAAATGACAACGGACAGTGCGATTCATCTGCGTAGCGGACGGGAGCGCCGTGGGAATTCTCCCGGGCGGAGGGAAGGCTCTTCCCAACGAACCTCCCACTTGTCAGCGTCGCTTCTCATCCAAGAGAGTGTCAGAAAGCTTCCGGCGAGATGTCAGGATGCTTCCACTGCTCCGACACTGCGGGAAAAAGTGTTTGTCCAATTGTCCTTAAGTTTGTAAAAACGAACAAGAAACATGTTTGCAGTAATGTACTTACAATGGAAGTTCAGCTGAAAAGTGTGCAGCACTGTGAAAATGGTTTTAAATGCTGTTGAAACTCTGAAATTTCTGAGTTTATTCCTTTTTTTTCTTCTTCTTTTTTTTTTTTTACAAACTGAGGGGTGAGTTGAAGCTATTTTCTATGGTAATTGACCTGAAAGCTTGTAGACATAAAGTTGGTCTAATATATATATATTTACCATATTACATGTTACATTTACCATATATTTATATAACTAATAATAACAATAATGTATTTTTAGAATATTGTTGTTTTTGTAATTGACTGAAAGCTTGTAAGCTTGTAGTTTGTAAAAGTTGGACTAAGATTTATATATTAATAATATGGACAATGTAATGATATATTACGTAATGATGTATATTATTGATACATTACATTTACCATATAATATTGTTATTATTATTAATAATAATAATAATAATACATTTTAAGTATATTGTTTTTTGTAATTGACTGAAAGCTTGTAAGCTTGTAAAATTAAAGTTGGACTATGATTTATATAATAATATGATAAATAAAAAAATATATATTACATAATGATACATATTACTGATATATTACATTTACCATATAATATTAATAACAATAATGATAATGTATTTTTTAATATTGGGTTTTTGTTTTGTTTTTTTGCTAATCAGCTCTAAGCTTGTAGACTTAAAGTTGGACTATAATTTATATATATATATATATATATTCTATTGTTATTTTCTATTCTATTATTCTCATTTGTAAGTCGCTTTGGATAAAAGCATCTGGATAAAAGCATCTGCTACATGATTAAATGGTAATGTATATGTAATATACGTGAAGGAGCTGTAGCCCCTACATTATCTGTACTGATTCCTCTTCTTCTTCTTCTCGTCCAATGGGAGCCTATGGCAGCCCTATGAACGGAACATAGGAACATGATGAAATTTGTCACACTTGTAGGGATGGCCATGAATAGTGATCTGACCAACTTTGGGGTCTCTAGGCCCAACTCTATAGCGCCACCACCAGTTCAAAAATTCAACATTGAAATGATAATAACTTGAACCGCTAATTCTAGAAAAATTAAACATAGTACACCTGATTACTCTCCTCATGCTCATCACATTGAATATCTTACATTAAGTCTGCACCCATTATAGGGGTGTGAGCCTACACTGGTCTCACGGTTCGGTTCGATTACGATTATCATGTCATCGATTCGGTTCAATTCGATATCACGTTGCATCACAATGCATTGACGATGCACTGCATCCTCAGTTTTCAATTTTACTTCACATGTATACAATTTTGTCAATAAATACAAGTAGTCAGATATATGAACTGTACCTGACATTGTTTCTCAAGATAGTGGTATTACCCCCTGCATATTTTATTGTGCGTGACATGATTTACACACAGCGTGTGTAATTTTTAATTACTCGCGCAGAATGATTAGTGTATGACATCAACTGTGAGAGTGATTCGAAAGCATAAGGATCCGTCTGGTCTCTTATCGCTCTCGCGGTACTTGATGTCATACACTGATCATTCTGCGCAGCAGCGCTTCAAGCCGAATGCGCCTAATGTATGCTACCGCGTAGGGCTGCACGATTATGACAAAAATCATAATTGTCGATTGTTCCCTTGAAAGTGTAATTGCGACTCGTCCTCGTCTGCATCGCGATGCATCTTGGAAACTATTAATTTCGACACCCCTAACCACTCACAGTATTACTTACTTATTTTGTATTAAGTATTACTTACTCAGTATTACTTCCTTATTTTGTAAAGTACAATTTTAAATTTTTTCGCTACTCCTCCTTCAAATTTTGTCACATTTTTTCAGAAACTTGGCAGAGATAATCTTTGGACCGAGCCACATAGAAATAACTGAACAGAATTTGTTGACCTACTGGTCAAAAAAAAAATTATGATGCTGTGAACTTAACCGAGGTCGACCAGAAATTGGTTCAGAGGCTGTATCTCTGCCCAACCTTGATCAATCAAAATGAAACTTGATATACTTCATCAGCAGCATGGTATGAGGGTCCAGCCAAAGTTGGGAACAGCGCCACCTATGGATCGTGAGATATAAAAAATAATTTTTTCAGAAACTTGGCAGAGATAATCTTTGGACCGAGCCACATAGAAATAACTGAACAGAATTTTTTGACCTACTGGTCAAAAAAAAAATTATGATGCTGTGAACTTAACCGAGGTCGACCAGAAATTGGTTCAGAGGCTGTATCTCTGCCAAACCTTGATCAATCAAAATGAAACTTGATATACTTCATCAGCAGCATGGTATGAGGGTCCAGCCAAAGTTGGGAACAGCGCCACCTATGGATCGTGAGATATAAAAAATTGCCATTTTGGCTTATAACTTTTAAACAGTTAGTCAGAAAATCATGATATTGGTTATATTGGTGTCTGTGGATTCCTTTGGGTCATGCTGAATCTGTGGATATCAATTTTACCAGGATCAGCTTAACCATGTGCCCGCCATTTTTAAATTTGTCATAATTGCAATATCTTTTTATGCTAATTAGCTTAGCATGCTAATTGCTTAGCATGCTAACCAGTTGCCATTCTTTCTAATGTGGCTCTTCAGCTATCAGGTTAACCGTAAACTACGCTAGTATTAAGTTAGTTTAGCGTGCTAATCTGTCTAGCATCTCACACCTAAACTTCTCCTCTGCAGCCTGTTGCATGTGTGTCAGCTGAGTGGCGCACTCTGCACTCTCACTTACCCTGAACCTTTCATGTTGTGGGTTTCGCGTGGTGCAACTTTATAAAATTGTGCTATGTTGTGCTGTTTTGATTACTTTATTATCCAGATCCACATTGTGCAAATCTTTATTGCTTCTGAATTAGAAATAAATGTTTTATCCATGCTGTGTTCATTTTCCTTTGAACTTCTGTTCCTTCTAATTTCATTCTCAGCTATACTTCTGAACCAGCTTATTTTTATGTTCATTCAATTTCTGCTGTTTTTGATTTTTGCTCTTCCTGCTCTGCACTGCGCTACAGTCCCTTCAGGGGCTTGTCCCCATATCGCTGCTTGCAGCTATAGGCCTATTTATGTCTGATTTCTGATTTTCTCATCTCTAAACATCATAAGCAGTGGTTGATTGGTTTAGGTATCAGTCAGATGGTGTGAGACTGAAATAGGGCTCAGGTTTTCTCTGTTGAGGTGTGACGTGAATAATCAGACATCTGAAGCTGTATTAGTATGTAGGCCGCTGTCCTCTGCTTGTGTTTGTATCTGAGGAAGTATGGAAGTATTGTTTGTTCTCTGAGACTTTGGGGACTGTCCGTGTGTGTGTGTGTGTGCGCGCGCTGAGGCTCTGTGGCAGAAATGTGATTTATCTAAATCAGAGTATCAGCCCCCAGGTAGAGACGAGTTCCTGTCATAGAGCAATTCATCACTGGCACCGCACACACACAAACACACAAACACACACAGATACAGCCACTGGTACATCAGTGTACAGTAGTTTTCAGATGCATACATACTGGATAGTGATCGACCGATATATCGGCCGATATTTGGCATTTTTTTCAAATATCGGCATCGGGCGATACGTTTTTCTGTTTAGCCGATGCGTTCGACGCAGGATTTTTTTTATTTTGACGGCGCTGAGAGCGGCAGCACCTGAGCACACAGTGCTCACCTTCTCCCTCTTGTTCGCCGTCGTCATTAACAGTTCTGTCTAATACAGATAGAAGTCTGTCTAATAATCCGATAGAACCTTTAAACAAAGGAATTAAAATGTATACAAAAAGTATTATAACGATTGCTTTTATATTATTACTAATAGAAAGGCAAACATTATGCTACTTTCTCATTTGCCATCAGCATTCAGCAAATACTCATTTACATCATTTAAACAAATCTTTGAATGACTAATGAACATTTAATTTCACAAGCCTTGCAAACTTAGTCAAATCCAGTTGTGAGATCTTGTGAAGTGTGCATGTGACCTGCATGATTGCGTGTTCTCTGCGTGACTTTCGGTCCGTGCAAATTGAATGCTTTAAACATTAAATTCGTGATTTCAAATTATGCTGCACTTTATGCATTTGCCCACTGTCATATTCATGTCATTTTCACTGTGTGCTGTATGTAAAATGAGTGTTACCTTGGCTTTATTT
>NW_015505628.1:519975-534278 GCF_001515645.1 Sinocyclocheilus grahami
GGGAAAAAAATGATTAAAAATAGTAAATGGTGTTTATCTGAAAGTGTAACAATGCAAACAGGTTTTCTGTAAGGGGTAGGTTTAGGGTTAGGGTTGAGTTAGTTATAAAAAATATTGTTTGGTCAGTATAAAAATAATAGAAGTCTATGCAAAGTCCCCACAACTCACAGAAACAAACATGAAATATGAAAATAATATTTAAAGCATTCAGTTAATTGTCATATATAAATGTTTATCTTCTTATATTCTTCACTTATATATGCTGAAATGCAGACAAATTTTATATTTGCACATTTTTACATATTTTATATCTAATTTATCTTTACACAGATTTTCTCTAAATGCCATGTATTTTTTAATTAATTAATTTAATTTATTAATAATTTATGAAGTTATTTAAATGCTTTATGTATGTTATTATTATTATTTAGACATTTTATAACTATAATTTCACACTGCATACATATATATGCATATTTTTTCTATCTATCTATCTACCTCTCTCTCTCTCTCTCTCTCTCTCTAGATATATATATATAGTGCTTATTTTCAATTACATTTTTTATTTAATAATAACTTTAAATGTTATAATAATAATAAATGTAAATGTTTTATGTATATTATTTTTGTTACCATACATTTATCAATATACCATATAATGATAATAACAATTAATTAATTAATTAAATACACTTTATACATTTTTTAAATTAAATATTGCATTTGCTATATAAAAAAAGGAGTGAGTGTATAGAGCTATAAAATGAATGCAGAGCAACTCAGATCATTTCATCACGTGCCTTTGCATGCTTTGGTGACATGGAGACACTGTTGAGACACTGTTGAGATCTCTAGAGGAGACACCTGTGAGATTTCTGTGCTCTGTTTCTCAGGATTGTCCGTATTGAATGTGGAGAAGCGTTTTGAGATGTTGGAGAGTGAATGTGTGTGTGAAGCTCTGGAGTCCCGCAGCGCGTGTGAATGGGTGTTAAAGCAAACGCGCGCGTCTCTATCACTGAAGTGCTCAGTAATGCCAGCGCATGGGCACCTGGCAGTCTGGCACGCTCTGGAAACAGGTGCTCTGCCCATCTGCTGCTCCACACAAACAATGGCCTCGTGACGGGACTCAAACACACTCACGCTGCTGAACAATAGACGCAGAAACGCTGGACTCATGTGATGCTTTTTAATACAATATTATGGCAGATTAATAGAGGGAATGAGTGTGTATTTATGTGCTGTGATTATGCTTTCTCGCTGTTATGGCAGGAAGATAACAGGTATTTGCTATCATCTTTATGCAAAGGTACTAATCAAATCACAGCCAAAAAAGTTAATGTCACACCATAAATATTAGGACAGCAGTCTAGCGCTGTGTCCAAAATCACTCCCTGTTGCTTATTTAGTGCACGTTTTATTTAGCATTGTCCAAATTCAGTTTTTTTTTATTAAATTAAATTAAATATATATAAAAAATTAAATTTCTAAAATGTGTAACACAAGTTTTTATTATTATCTATCAGTTTAAAAAAAAATATTCATTGATTTAAAAAATAACAAAATTATAAAGTTTTATTAAAAAAGGAAAGTTTTGATTCTCATTTTTTATTGTAATGATTAAAATAAAGTATTATTAAGCTAATAAAAAGATAATAAAAAATTTAAATGATTTTATGAATTTAAAATGTATTCATTAAAAGTAATATTTAAAATGGATTATTACAATTAATGGCAAAATGAATGTTTGGAAATGTACATAGTACATACAAAATGTAAATGTATTTAGAATAATATTTTTTTTTTTTATGAAAAAAGTTTAATATTTAATATAGTTATTTAAAAAAATACAATAAACTAACTTCTATGTAAGCCCTATTTGCTCCTGTCTAAATACTTTTAAAAAATTTGACCAAATTCACTCGTTCCTCATGTGTGACCCTGGAGCACAAAACCAGTCATAAGGGTCAATTTTTTGAAATGGAGATTTATGCATCATCTGAAAGCTGAATAAATAATATTTCCATTGATGTATGGTTTGTTAGGATAGGACAATATTTGGCTGAGATACAACTATTTGAAAATCTGGAATCTGAGGGTGCAAAAAAATCTAAATATTGAGAAAATCATCTTTAAAGTTGTCCAACTGAAGTTTTTAGCAATGCATATTACTAATCAAACATTAAGTTTTGATATATTTACGGTAGGAGATTTACAAAATATCTTCATGGAACATGACCTTTACTTAATATCCTAATGATTTTTGGCATAAAAGGAAAATCTATAATTTTGACCCTTAAACTGTATTCTTGGCTATTGCTACAAATAAACCTGTGCGACTTAACACTGCTTTTGTGCTCCGGGGTCACATATAGAGAACACTGTGTGTATGAGGTGCGTGTTGAAGCTCTGAGTGACCCGTCAGATCCGGCTGCGTTTAGAGCCTCAGGACGCTGAGATTTACTGGATTCTGGCTCCGATCGTCCATCAGCGCCGTTACCCCGCTGCATTCTGGGAGCCTGAAGCCCCGGCTCTCTGTAGGAGGGTGGAGGTGTGAAAGAGGCTTGCGAGGTCCCACAATCCCCCGGTGCAGAACAGGCCATGTTTCAGCACCCGTCTCTATTGTTCTTGCTATGAAAATGAGAATCACTCCACAGGCTAAGCGTGTTAAATCTGAATATTACATTACTTATTTAAGCGGGCTGTGTGTCTTTTGTTTGAAACGCAGATGTTTTACACGCAGGCCAGTATTAAGTATGCATGTGTCTGATATACATACATGCTCGCTGTTTGCAGTTTTTCAGCTTTATTTTGAGAAGATCGAAATGTTTTATTATGGTCAGAGATTTGAAATAAAAGACTTCTGTTGCATCACAGAGAAACCATTACAACCATCGTTTCTCATGTTTAGCTGCTGTTTTGATTTCCATCTCATTAAAACTGTCTGGAAAAACATCAATAACTTGCTAATCAGATATTGGCTGTGGAGCAAGTTAATAAAGTTTAATGATCGTAGATGAGAAATATGTATTTAAAGAGAAATATGTGTGTTGTTTTTTTGTCAACTGACGACTATTGATTCATTTGTGTTTGTTTATCTGAGAAAAATCAGGTCCTTTAAAACTTGAATGCATTTTTTCAACTTTTCAAGGTTTCAAGCATATTCAATTTTTTAGTGTTTTAATTAAAATAAGAAAATAGCTTTTAAAATACTTCATAAAATGTTCATTTTAGGAGAAAAATCTGATCATCTAAAAAAATCTAATCTTGTCCAAATTAAAAATTTCAAGAATTTCAATTAGAATAAAATGAAAATAGCTATTAAAATATTTCCTAAATGTGTAACGTTAATTTTATTAATGTGACTTTTTCAAGTGTAACATACATTTTTATTGCAATTTATTTTATATTATATATTATATTGTAAGTATATAGTATATATAGTATAAGTATGCTTAATTCGTTGTTTTGGGGGGGAATATTAAACTTTTTAATTATACGTTATATTTTATTATCAATAATATTGTAAGAGCATAAAGAAAGTTTTTGTGGATAATAAACTTTTTTATTATATATTCTATTTATTTGTAACACTTCCATTTGAAAAAAAACATTATATACAGTATATACAGTGGGGCAAAAAAGTATTTAGTCAGCCACCAATTGTGCAAGTTCTCCCACTTAAAAAGATGAGAGAGGCCTGTAATTTTCATCATAGGTATACCTCTAGTAATGTTTTTTTAATGTCATCCTCCTCAAACGTTTGGCATGTGGTTGAATTTGAGCGAGACTTTTCATCAGAACAAATGTCCCACTGCTTTATTTTCCTCTCTGGGAATCATCAGAAATCATCAAGAGCTTAAAGTGAAATGATCCTGAACTCCAGCGAGAAGTTTCCTTGAAGGAGGGATGGAAAAGAGGCAAATGAAAGTGTGTCCGTGGATTGAAAGCGGTCTGGATTGTGTTTGAGAGTTTTCCCCATCACACCTCAGACGAGTCCAGCGCCAAACCTCAGGAATATTAGTTATGGCAAACTCTCATAAACGAGACGCTCTGTGTCAAACACTGAATAATGTGATCAGCGTGTGTGAAAGTGTTTGACAGGAACAAACAAACCCCCTTAAAGACCTGCTGAGTGAATACAGAAGATGAAATGTTCAGCAAACGTATAGAAATGATCTCAGAGGATCATGGTTCTCCAGCTAATATCACCACTGGAGCTGCACCATCTATGCAAATAAAACCAAAATCGCAATGTGGCTTAGTGCAGGTATCAAATAACAAAAGGCAGTGGTTTAATCAAATAAACATATGCTTTGCACGTTTCAGAGCATGCAACAACCATCTTTCCGAAATTGTATTGAGAAGAGTTTATAAACAACAACAAAAGAAGCTTTGTAAAGAAATTAAGACAGCCATAAATATTTGTATTGTAATTTTAAGGTTGTAATATAAACTAAAATTAGTAGTAGTAGTAGTATATTATTTTTCTTACAGTAAATACTCAAATTTTTACATTTTTATGTTTTATTTTATTTTACAGTTAAATTATTATTGTATAATAATAATTAGTAATATTTATTATTTTGTTTTTATTTAGTAATTTTTGTATTTTTATTTAGTAATAATAATTATTATGATCTTTTTTTCTGATCAAATTTTTAATTGCAATTAAAATCTAAGTGTGATTCTGATAAAAAAAATAGTGATTACTATTTAAAATTTTAGGAGAAAAATCCGATCCTCTAAAAAAATCTAATCTTGTCTGAAGTGCTTCACTTAAAATAAAAAATTATAATAATAGTAAGTATTAAAATGTGCAATTTATTAATTATTGTGTGAGTGTGTGTGTGTGTGTGTGTAGTTTGTGTGTGTGTGTGTGTGTGTGTGTTGTGTGTGTGTGTGTGTGTTTTGTGTGTGTGTGTGTGAGTATTGAGTGTGTGTGTGTGTGAGTATTGAGTGTGTGTGTGTGTCTCCCACAGTTGATTTCTTCACACCAAGCTGCTTACCTATTGGAGATTCAGTCTTCCCAGCCTGGTGCAGGTCTACAATTTTTTTTTCTGGTGTCCTTTGACAGCTCTTTGGTCTTGGCCATGGTGGGGTTTGGAGTGTGACTGTTTGAGGTTTTGGACAGGTGTCTTTTATACTGATAATGAGTTCAAACAGATGCCATTAATACAGGTCACGAGTGGAGGACAGAGGAGCCTCTTAAAGAAGTTGTTACAGGTCTGTGAGAGCCAGAAATCTTGCTTGTTTGTAGGTGACCAAATACTTATTTTACCGAGGAATTTACCAATTAATTCTTTAAAAATCCTACAATGTGATTTTCTGGATTTTTTTCTCATTTTGTCTCTCATAGTTGAGGTATACCTATGATGAAAATTACAGGCCTCTCTCATCTTTTTAAGTGGGAGAACTTGCACAATTGGTGGCTGACTAAATACTTTTTTTGCCCCACTGTACATATATATAGTAATGTTTTTTTAATGTCATCCTCCTCAAACGTTTGGCATGTGGTTGAATTTGAGCGAGACTTTTCATCAGAACAAATGTCCCACTGCTTTATTTTCCTCTCTGGGAATCATCAGAAATCATCAAGAGCTTAAAGTGAAATGATCCTGAACTCCAGCGAGAAGTTTCCTTGAAGGAGGGATGGAAAAGAGGCAAATGAAAGTGTGTCCGTGGATTGAAAGCGGTCTGGATTGTGTTTGAGAGTTTTCCCCATCACACCTCAGACGAGTCCAGCGCCAAACCTCAGGAATATTAGTTATGGCAAACTCTCATAAACGAGACGCTCTGTGTCAAACACTGAATAATGTGATCAGCGTGTGTGAAAGTGTTTGACAGGAACAAACAAACCCCCTTAAAGACCTGCTGAGTGAATACAGAAGATGAAATGTTCAGCAAACGTATAGAAATGATCTCAGAGGATCATGGTTCTCCAGCTAATATCACCACTGGAGCTGCACCATCTATGCAAATAAAACCAAAATCGCAATGTGGCTTAGTGCAGGTATCAAATAACAAAAGGCAGTGGTTTAATCAAATAAACATATGCTTTGCACGTTTCAGAGCATGCAACAACCATCTTTCCGAAATTGTATTGAGAAGAGTTTATAAACAACAACAAAAGAAGCTTTGTAAAGAAATTAAGACAGCCATAAATATTTGTATTGTAATTTTAAGGTTGTAATATAAACTAAAATTAGTAGTAGTAGTAGTATATTATTTTTCTTACAGTAAATACTCAAATTTTTACATTTTTATGTTTTATTTTATTTTACAGTTAAATTATTATTGTATAATAATAATTATTAATATTTATTATTTTGTTTTTATTTAGTAATTTTTGTATTTTTATTTAGTAATAATAATTATTATGATCTTTTTTTCTGATCAAATTTTTAATTGCAATTAAAATCTAAGTGTGATTCTGATAAAAAAAATAGTGATTACTATTTAAAATTTTAGGAGAAAAATCCGATCCTCTAAAAAAATCTAATCTTGTCTGAAGTGCTTCACTTAAAATAAAAAATTATAATAATAGTAAGTATTAAAATGTGCAATTTATTAATTATTGTGTGAGTGTGTGTGTGTGTGTGTGTAGTATGTGTGTGTGTGTGTGTGTGTGTGTGTGTGTGTGTGCGTGTACCTGGTATTTATCACGGTATGGGGACCAAATGTGTGTGCGTGTGTGTGTGCGTGTGTGTGTGTGTCTCTGTGTGTGTGTGTGTGTGTGTGTGTATATACTGTGTGTGTGTATATACTGTGTGTGTGTATATACTGTGTGTGTGTATATACTGTGTGTGTGTATATACTGTGTGTGTGTATATACTGTGTGTGTGTATATACTGTGTGTGTGTATATACTGTGTGTGTGTATATACTGTGTGTGTGTATATACTGTGTGTGTGTATATACTGTGTGTGTGTATATACTGTGTGTGTGTATATACTGTGTGTGTGTATATACTGTGTGTGTGTATATACTGTGTGTGTGTATATACTGTGTGTGTGTATATACTGTGTGTGTGTATATACTGTGTGTGTGTATATACTGTGTGTGTGTATATACTGTGTGTGTGTGTGTGTGTGTGTGTGCGTGTACCTGGTATTTATCACGTTATGGGGACCAAATGTGTGTGCGTGTGTGTGTGCGTGTGTGTGTGTGTGTGTAAAATTTTATTTAAATGTAAATCAAATTAAAATGCAAAATATTGTGATTATGTATCAATATGGCTATAACATAGTAATAATACATTTTTTATCACATTTACCATCGGAATCACAATTTCAATCTGAAAAAATGCAATCAAATTTTTTCCTCGAATCATGCAGCCCCATAACCTCTTTGCACTATGGGAGAGGAGAAGAGGCGTTTATGACGGTTTTGACTTTCATTAGAAGGAAATTTTATTTAAATGTAAATCAAATTAAAATGCAAAATATTGTGATTATGTATCAATATGGCTATAACATAGTAATAATACATTTTTATCACATTTACCATCGGAATCACAATTTCAATCTGAAAAAATGCAATCAAATTTTTTCCTCGAATCATGCAGCCCCATAACCTCTTTGCACTATGGGAGAGGAGAAGAGGCGTTTATGACGGTTTTGACTTTCATTAGAAGGAAAGCGTGAGAAACGACAATCTTTAACTCTCAGAGCAGGTCGTTTAAATCTCTGAAGCTGATTTCCAGTTCATTCTGACTGAGATTTTCTGGTAAACGTGCCGTTGGTGATCTGTTTTTCTCTCCAGTCCTGCAGGTTTGGCGGGCAGCCCGGTGATCTCGGACATCTCTCTGATCCGTCTGTCTCCGGGAGAGTCCAGCTTCTTCCCTCCGCACTCATACGTCTCTCCACACGTGGAGCATTACCTTCGCTCGGCACACAGCAGCCCCACGCTGTCCATGATCTCAGCGGCGAGAGGACTGAGTCCAGCCGACGGTCAGTCAGACTCCAGCACACAGCACTCGCTTTTCATCACTTCAGCATTTTTCTTAAATACTCTATTTTTTTGGAGGGGGGGTTGTACAGAGAAATATTACTATATTATAATATTTAGTAATAATTATTATTTTGCTTTTATTTAATATTTTGTACATTTTTATTTCGTAATAATAATAATACATATCAATAAATAATAAATATGTATTTAATTTTTTCTAATAATTGTTTTGCAATTTGCAATTTTGTTTAAAAAAATTGTGATTACAATTTAAAATTTTTGGTTTTATTCTGATCCTCGTAATCTTGTCCAAATTACATTTTTTAAGTGTTTCAATTCAAATAAAATAAAAATAAGTACTAAAATATTTCTAAAACGTGTAACATAAATTTTTATTGCAAATTTTTATTATTGTATTTTTATACATTAACAGCAAATTTGAACGACTACAGGGAATTTACCCTTTTAATAGTTTTTATTCATTCTCAGATTATTTCTGACTTTATTATTAATTTTGTTATTAATATTTTTATTACACTTTAACTTATCACTCTACTTAATTTTAAATGACTACAGTGGAGTTAGTTTTTTATTCTTTTTTCTTAATTTACCATTTTTATTTCTTTATTTGCAAATTATTTTGGAAGTCAAAGCAGTACACTACAATTAAAAAAAATTTAAGAAATTAATATTTGTATTCAGCAAGAATGCATTAAATTGTTCAAAAGTGACTGTAAAGACATTTATAATGTTGCAAAAGATTTATATTTCAAATAAATGCTGTTCTTTTGAACTTTCTATTCATCTGTGAATCCTGAAAAATAAAATGTAGCACTGTTTCCAGAAAAATATTGGACAGCGCAACTGTTTTCCACGTTGATAATAATCAGAAATGTTTCTTGAGCAGCAGATCAGCATATTATACTGATTTCTGAAGATCATGTGACACTGAAGACTGGAGGAATGATGCTGAAAATACAGCTGCGCATCACAGAAATACATTACAGTTTAACATGTATTCACATAGAACAAAGCTATTTGAAATTCTAATAATATTTCACAATTTTTATAGTATTTTTGTAAAATAAATGCAACCTTTGTGAGCATAAAAGACATTACATCTTTCAAAAACATTTAAAAAATCTTACTGACCCCAAACTAGTCTTTCCTGTGGTTGGTCTGAAACAGATCGGCGTTATTTGAGCCTCAGCCGAGGGTTTGCAAATTCAGCATTTCAAAACTTCACTTCTAATGATTGTAACTTTTGAAAGCTGCTGTTTTGTTTGAGTATGTGTGTATGTATTTGGGTTTGGCCGCTTGCAAAAGCATTGCCATGAATTGTCAAACACGTGAAACTTTCCCGTCCTGCGATTTGCCCTTCGAGGGCCGTTCTGGAAATGAATACGAGGCAGAATTTCCCGATTCTGTCCCGAAGCGACAACAGGCCTCTCCTCGGAGCTGAATTACAATTACAGGCCGACGGAGTCACATATAAATCACGCTTCACAGTCTGTCAGCCGTAATGTGTTTGCACCTTTAAACTTAAATAAGCAGCGCGCAGGAGATCCCGACAGCGATAAAGACGTAAAAGAGCCACGAGAAAGAGAAATGGGGCTATTTGAGCCCGAGCGAGTGCGGATGGGTAGACGTGGCCTTGAACACTTTCCAGACGCATCCGACCCACTGTTAGCGCTGGCTCCTACTTTAAGAGCTTTTTGTTATTCAAGTCAGAATATATAGAAATTAAGGCTTTGGGAGAGAATCCAGGACGCTTTCTGATTGTGTTCATTGGCAGAGGGAGTCGTTTCTATAGTGAAGGAGAGGCAGATGATTTATTTTTATTTTTATAAGGGACCGTTTTGTTGTTCGTTTGATTCAAGTGCCCAGTGCATTCTGGGAGATCCTCAAAAGGTGTTATATGACACACTTGCAGTGCATTGACCAGCATTCACTGCGTTTGCATGCTTATGGAGCGTATTTCTGTCTTAAGCGCTTGTAATCTGTTCTTCAGCATTAAACATGTTAAACTGCGTCTCTGATTGCTGCTGACACTTTTATAAGAAGTTTAGTAGGTGCAGATGTCAACATGTTCTTACTGTAGGGCCCTTGACCTCACGCCTGTGGACTGAGTCTGTAGAGCTTCACTTATAATGTTGGTTAATGTTTCTTGCACCAAAACAGATATTTTATCTTTGAATGATCATTTTCCACCATATTATATATAAGGCTATTTTTCTACTGCACCTTTAAGACTTTAAGATTATATGCAAATGATGTCTGTTCTGATTGGCTGACACTGCATCAGTGTTTTTAACTAAAACTATTAAAAATTGTTTTTGTTATAAATTTGAAATAATATATAAACTTGAACGTTTTTTCAGTTAGTGCAACATTTCTAGTTTTTTTTTTTTATTCTAAACTTAAATAGTACTAAAAAAGTAAAACTAACGTTTAAAATAAAAAATAATAATAAAAATGACAAAAGCACATAACAAAAAAATAAGTAATGGTGGTCACTGAGATACTGTTATTTTTATGAATTCGTTTTTTATTGTATTAGTTTTTATAAATATTTTTAATTTGTTTTTATTTATGTATTTTCTGCTTTCATGTTAATTTTAAAGTTTTAGTCATTTTGTTTTGCTGTTGTTTGTTTTTTAAAATGTTTATATAGGTTTATTAATTTTAATTTTAGTTAAACTAATTTTAGTTAACTAAAATGTTTTGCCTTGGCAACTAGTTGAAATATATATATATATGTATGTGTGTGTGTGTGTGTGTGTGCGTGCATGCGTATAATTTATTTATTTATTTACTTAAATGGTAAGAACTTCAGTTAATCAGTTTTAGTTAGTTAACTACAATAACCCTGAATACTAAATATAGTACTAAAATTACTTAAACTAAAACTTAAAATATATTAAAGCTAATAGTAATTAATATTAATTATTTTAAAAAGCTAATAAAAATGGCAAAAGCCTGTAATAAAATTAAATCTTAAACTAAAATTAAAATAAAAACTGAAAATATATAAAAATAAAAGCCAATTCAAAATCTAAAAAAAGAATACTATAATAGTATATAATACTATAATGTTATATAAATAATACTAAAATAACACTGCTCTGCATACATGGCATAATTCACACAGTTTTTCATCAGTTTCTGAAAGCTGAGGGGGTGTATAATGCAAATGTGGGTGGGTCATATGTTAATGAGCTCATAGTTGTGATTATCCTGAAGATTTAGCCCTGTTTCCATGAATACATGCCTCTTTAACTCTCTCTTATTGTTCTCTGTGCTCATGGCAGTGGCTCACGAGCACCTGAAGGAGCGAGGTTTGTTCGGTTTGCCCCCTCCGCCTCCCGGCGCTACCCACGCAGACTATTATCACCTGATGACCGGCCACAGAAACCCGTACGGAGAGCTGCTGATGCAGGGGGCCGGAGCCGCCGCTCACCTGCCCGAATACTTCACTCCGGTGGACGGTGAGTTCCACAGACACACAAGCATGCACTGTAAAAAATGACCGTGAATTTAACGGTAAAAGACTGTAAAAATGCGACAGTAAAAACCTGTTAAATGGTTAACGGTAAGTTCCCCTACTATATACGGTGAAAAACTGTATTGGACATTACATGTAATTTTACTGTAGTATACCGTTTTTGTAAGTGAAAAAGAACGTATCATTTACAATGGATAACTGTAAACCGATTTTACATTTCACGTTACATTTCAAATTTGATGTTTTTTTTGTTGAATTAAATACAGAGTTCTGGCATGAAACTCTAGATGGTGCAGTCCGATAGGTCTAACTCAGTCAGACCTAATGACATCATTATCACGTGGCACAGCTGATTGGTTCTCTCCTGTATCGGTAGCCAATGAGCTCGCTGCTCAACATTCAAATATATGACTAGTGCTTGCCGTAGCAGTCGCAGTTTGCTTCAGAAACCCTCCACCTTCCCCAGCTCCACCTGTGTAGATCTGCTACGAGGGGATTCACGTATGCAATATGGGGGTTATTTCATGGATGTTATATTTGCAGCAGCAATATTTCTTACATGCTCACAGCAGCATGTTGTGGTATTGGCAGTAGCAAGTCTCGGTACTTGCTCTGCAGCAGCAGCAGCGGAGCAGATCTATTCCGCCAAGACCAAATACATTAACATTGTCACGTACATTACCATGCCAATCCCTCTGAGAGTTGTCATGACAGAACTATGTTTCTTCTTAGTTTTTTTTTTTAATCAGTTTTGTATATTAGGGTTGTATGTTACATCTAATGTTGTTAAATTAATGTTTATTGCATTATCTCAGTTTCATGTGTGTTACCGTGATGGTGTTTAGCGTTTGTGTGAATGACACTGCGCACCTTCTGTATATGTTATTATTTAAAAGCTGCTTGTGATGGGCTTTGGTTCATCATGTGACTTTCTCATCACCTCCTGCATTTGGTGGTTATCAGTTTATTACAAAGATACAAAACAGATTTCAGTACTTAAATAGGTTGGTATATTAACATTATATCAGTTAATGAAAATACGGTATTTAAATGTAAATTTAAGTTAAAACCATAAAACCTAAAATGTTGCTACCTTATTTTTTACAGTAAAATTCAGACAACCACAGCTGCCGTTTTTTAACCGTAAATTTTTTACAGTGTGTGTTTGTCTGTATAACTGTTAAAATGCATGATATTTGTTGTGCTAAGAGAATCCACATTTGTTTCCATTTCCATTTATTTATTTAGCAGATGCTTTTATCCAAAGCATCTTTCCAGTATAATACTTATTATTATCTTTATAAACACACATTTCTCTAAGATTCACACACCGGCAGACAGTGAAATAAATAAACTCTCATGTTCAGCATCCGCTTGCAGCTGACGCTCTCCAAACACTGGCAGGATGCTTCACACGCCAGACGTTTCTGTGTTATTTCTCCTCTCGAAGGAAGCTTTCTGTCATCCAGCGCTTCCTAAATTGCCTTAATAGGAGAATGTTTTTTATTTAGACATTTTCTGTTCTCATTTTAATTTCAGTTAGTAGTAGTCATTTCGTAATTTATTTATGTATCTATATATTTTTTATTCATTTTTAAATCAGGTTTAGTTTTTGTTATTTTAGTTTTTTAAAGGGGTCATCAGATGAAAAATTAACTTTTACATGTTGTTGTTCAAATAAATAAATGTGTGTTGGCAGTGTTTGTACACATCCACCCTATAATGATAAAATATATATAATGATATAAATAATATCCCCTTTCTCAAATCAAGCCGTCCTCAGACCCAGGCCCCTCCCATGATAAGTGTAAGGTTCTTTTATGAATCTTTGCAAATCGCCTTTTCTAATAATGTTCTAGTTAGCAAGTTCCGTGGCTAAATTCGGCTAAAGTTTACAGTCTCGTGAGAACGGCTCGTCACCCCACGGAAGAGAGGGGCGGGGTCAGCAGAGCTCATTAGCATTTAAAGAGACATGCAACAAAACGGGTTGCTGTGTGCAGAGCTGTTTTTGACAGGGTAAAAAGGTGTTTTTTACACTACCATTGAGAAATTTTAACCAAAGTATGTTATAGACTTTTCATTAAGACCCTAAAGAATCATACCAACTTGTGGAAAAGGGGCATCTGATGACTCCTTTAAGCTTAAATAGAACTAAAATATAGTACTAGTACTGCTATAGTTTTTATTATTATTTTGAATTAGTTTTTCATTTAATATTTTCTTTTAATTTTGATTAAAGTTTAATTTAGTAATTTTAATTATTTTTTACATATATGTTAATTTTTATATCAGTTATAATTTTAGTTCTAATAGTTTTTAAGCTTAAATAGAACTAAAAATGGTACTCGTACTGTTACAGTTTTTATTAATATTTTAATTTAGTTTTTATTTTCATATTTTCTGTTGTCATTTTAATTGTAGTTAAAGATTTGGTAATTTTGATGTTTTTGTCATTTTTAAAAATATATACAGTTTTTTTCCACTTTTATTTCAGGTTTAGTTATTTTAGTTTTTAAGCTTAAATGGAGCTAAAACAAAATAGTACTAGTACTGTTATAGTTTTATTAATTAGTTTTTTATATTATATATGTTTATTTTAGTTAAAGTTTTTGTCATTTTGTGGTATTTTGTCATTTTTATTCATTTTAGATTTTTAAATATATCTATATAGTTTTTATTCATTTTATTTTTATTCATGTTATCTTAGTAACTAGTTATTTTGGCAACTAGCTGAAATAAAATAAGTAATTCTTTTACTTTATTTATTTTTAGTTACCCTGTTTAGGACAGACAGGAAGTGGACATTATTCTGTGGGAAGAATAATGCAGCGGTCCAAATGAGTGCCGCT
>NW_015505628.1:534545-541615 GCF_001515645.1 Sinocyclocheilus grahami
TTGAGAAATTTTAACCAAAGTATGTTATAGACTTTTCATTAAGACCCTAAAGAATCATACCAACTTGTGGAAAAGGGGCATCTGATGACTCCTTTAAGCTTAAATAGAACTAAAATATAGTACTAGTACTGCTATAGTTTTTATTATTATTTTGAATTAGTTTTTCATTTAATATTTTCTTTTAATTTTGATTAAAGTTTAATTTAGTAATTTTAATTATTTTTTACATATATGTTAATTTTTATATCAGTTATAATTTTAGTTCTAATAGTTTTTAAGCTTAAATAGAACTAAAAATGGTACTCGTACTGTTACAGTTTTTATTAATATTTTAATTTAGTTTTTATTTTCATATTTTCTGTTGTCATTTTAATTGTAGTTAAAGATTTGGTAATTTTGATGTTTTTGTCATTTTTAAATTTTTAAAAAGTTTTTTTCCACTTTTATTTCAGGTTTAGTTATTTTAGTTTTTAAGCTTAAATGGAGCTAAAACAAAATAACAAAATAGCTGTTATAGTTTTATTAATTAGTTTTTTATATTATATATGTTTATTTTAGTTAAAGTTTTTGTCATTTTGTGGTATTTTGTCATTTTTATTCATTTTAGATTTTTAAATATATCTATATAGTTTTTATTCATTTTATTTTTATTCATGTTATCTTAGTAACTAGTTATTTTGGCAACTAGCTGAAATAAAATAAGTAATTTTTTTACTCTTTAGTTAAATTTTATTTATTTATTTATTTTTAGTTACCCTGTTTAGGACAGACAGGAAGTGGACATTATTCTGTGGGAAGAATAATGCAGCGGTCCAAATGAGTGCCGCTGTTTTATTAAAACAAGCTGTAACGTTCAAGATGGTCATGAAATTTCATTAAAAAATTACTACTAAAAAATAAAAAAAAAATTAGTATTTTGCCTTAACCAACCAAGTGATAAGTGACTGAACAATTAGTAGATTGTTTGATTCACTGAATAGCTCCGCCCCCTTTTGACATTTCATTGGTCCAAAATCTGGCTCCTCATTAAACATTAAGCATCAAATATGATGAGATTGGCTGTTTTTATGTTTTGTCATGCAGCAGTTTCATGTTCAGTGTTGATGGGCAGATAACTCATCACTTCACGCCTGGTAAGTTAGAGGTATTGTAAAGAACATTTGTCAGGCTATCATAATTATTGATTTATTGCTTTTGGAATTTCTGTGCATCTGAATCACAGTCACTGAAGCATCACATTATTAACAGGTGGATTATGTTGCGTTTGTTTAACTGTCTCTTCTGTATTTAACACAGTTCTTTGGTGTTCTGTGAATCAGTCAGAGTGAAAATCCCATGACGAGCCGCTGTGACTAATATTCCACAGAGAGACAGAGGTGTTATTTCAAACAAACACATGGTGATATACAGTAGGTCTCTGGCTCTCCATAGAACAAGCATTTGTCTCCTTCAAACAATCCGAGCTGAAAAACAAACACTCTCGATCTGCTCTCGCTCTTTAGCGTGACGTCCAGGCGTGTGTGCGCGCAGATCTCGGGCTTTGCTGAAGCAACATGAATGAATAGCTCATTTAGCTGTGCTAACTCCGTCTGGCTTTGATCTGCGTCCCATTCGGAGCCGCTGATGCTTCCCGACAGCTTTTACACAGATGTGTTTGGACGCTGACAGTGGAGCTTGTCCCGCGCTTTGACGGGAAACAGCGTGAGTCAGTTACAAAGACCGATAGAAAGAGAATGAGAGATTTGATAAGTCAAGCAAAGCCAGCTAGAAGGTTGTAAAGGTACCTTTGGAGTTTAAAAACACCACATTTTCCATGGTTATATGCCGTTTAGTCATGATTAGCCCAAAGGTACACTAACTGTATGAACAATGGAGCAGCAATAGTTGGTGTAACCATCAAAAATATTGCAATTAGCAGCAATCATTAGATCCAAACAAATTAGGAAAGTGGAGAACATCACAATTGGAAAAATTCAGCATAAGGTTCTGTGGATATTGCAGATAGAGTTGTTTTTGTGGTAAATTTTGGAATAAAATTGATTGCAGTGACACTTTTGAGATTTTTTTTAAGTTATAGCGCCACCTATTGGTGGAAATGGCTTATAATTGGTGTGCAATATCAGACTCTCCTGGTGTGCATGTGTGCCAAATTTTGTTAAGTTTGGACATTGTCACATCCAAAAACATATATTTGTTCATATGAATTTAGCCACATGCAAACGCTTGGTGCATGGAATCGAAACGCAATTATTGCTACATACTCAAATGTGTGTAGTATGTCTCTAAAAGTAGATCTGTCCTCTATGGGGTGGTGAGATCACTCCATTGAGAAATTTTAACCAAAGTATGTTATAGACTTTTCATTAAGACCCTAAAGAATCATACCAACTTGTGGAAAAGGGGCATCTGATGACTCCTTTAAGCTTAAATAGAACTAAAATATAGTACTAGTACTGCTATAGTTTTTATTATTATTTTGAATTAGTTTTTCATTTAATATTTTCTTTTAATTTTGATTAAAGTTTAATTTAGTAATTTTAATTATTTTTTACATATATGTTATTTTTATATCAGTTATAATTTTAGTTCTAATAGTTTTTAAGCTTAAATAGAACTAAAAATGGTACTCGTACTGTTACAGTTTTTATTAATATTTTAATTTAGTTTTTATTTTCATATTTTCTGTTGTCATTTTAATTGTAGTTAAAGATTTGGTAATTTTGATGTTTTTGTCATTTTTAAAAATATATACAGTTTTTTTCCACTTTTATTTCAGGTTTAGTTATTTTAGTTTTTAAGCTTAAATGGAGCTAAAACAAAATAGTACTAGTACTGTTATAGTTTTATTAATATTTTGAATTAGTTTTTTTATATTATATATGTTTATTTTAGTTAAAGTTTTTGTCATTTTGTTGTATTTTGTCATTTTTATTCATTTTATATTTTTAAATATATCTATATAGTTTTTATTCATTTTATTTTTATTCATGTTATCTTAGTAACTAGTTATTTTGGCAACTAGCTGAAATAAAATAAGTAATTCTTTTACTTTATTTATTTTTAGTTACCCTGTTTAGGACAGACAGGAAGTGGACATTATTCTGTGGGAAGAATAATGCAGCGGTCCAAATGAGTGCCGCTCTTTTATTAAAACAAGCTGTAACGTTCAAGATGGTCATGAAATTTCATTAAAAAATTACTACTAAAAAATACAAAAAAAATTAGTATTTTGCCTTAACCAACCAAGTGATAAGTGACTGAACAATTAGTAGATTGTTTGATTCACTGAATAGCTCCGCCCCCTTTTGACATTTCATTGGTCCAAAATCTGGCTCCTCATTAAACATTAAGCATCAAATATGATGAGATTGGCTGTTTTTATGTTTTGTCATGCAGCAGTTTCATGTTCAGTGTTGATGGGCAGATAACTCATCACTTCACGCCTGGTAAGTTAGAGGTATTGTAAAGAACATTTGTCAGGCTATCATAATTATTGATTTATTGCTTTTGGAATTTCTGTGCATCTGAATCACAGTCCCTGAAGCATCACATTATTAACAGGTGGATTATGTTGCGTTTGTTTAACTGTCTCTTCTGTATTTAACACAGTTCTTTGGTGTTCTGTGAATCAGTCAGAGTGAAAATACCATGACGAGCCGCTGTGACTAATATTCCACAGAGAGACAGAGGTGTTATTTCAAACAAACACATGGTGATATACAGTAGGTCTCTGGCTCTCCATAGAACAAGCATTTGTCTCCTTCAAACAATCCGAGCTGAAAAACAAACACTCTCGATCTGCTCTCGCTCTTTAGCGTGACGTCCAGGCGTGTGTGCGCGCAGATCTCGGGCTTTGCTGAAGCAACATGAATGAATAGCTCATTTAGCTGTGCTAACTCCGTCTGGCTTTGATCTGCGTCCCATTCGGAGCCGCTGATGCTTCCCGACAGCTTTTACACAGATGTGTTTGGACGCTGACAGTGGAGCTTGTCCCGCGCTTTGACGGGAAACAGCGTGAGTCAGTTACAAAGACCGATAGAAAGAGAATGAGAGATTTGATAAGTCAAGCAAAGCCAGCTAGAAGGTTGTAAAGGTACCTTTGGAGTTTAAAAACACCACATTTTCCATGGTTATATGCCGTTTAGTCATGATTAGCCCAAAGGTACACTAACTGTATGAACAATGGAGCAGCAATAGTTGGTGTAACCATCAAAAATATTGCAATTAGCAGCAATCATTAGATCCAAACAAATTAGGAAAGTGGAGAACATCACAATTGGAAAAATTCAGCATAAGGTTCTGTGGATATTGCAGATAGAGTTGTTTTTGTGGTAAATTTTGGAATAAAATTGATTGCAGTGACACTTTTGAGATTTTTTTTAAGTTATAGCGCCACCTATTGGTGGAAATGGCTTATAATTGGTGTGCAATATCAGACTCTCCTGGTGTGCATGTGTGCCAAATTTTGTTAAGTTTGGACATTGTCACATCCAAAAACATATATTTGTTCATATGAATTTAGCCACATGCAAACGCTTGGTGCATGGAATCGAAACGCAATTATTGCTACATACTCAAATGTGTGTAGTATGTCTCTAAAAGTAGATCTGTCCTCTATGGGGTGGTGAGATCACTATAATAAATTAATTTCCGCTGAGTTGAGGTAATTGTGGTGTAAACTTGATCGCGGTTACAGTTTTCTGATTTAGATTTTTGTTCGATTTTTGTTATAGCACTACCTATAGGTGGAAATTGCTCAAATTTGGTGTGCAATCTGATATTATCCTGGTGTACATGTATGCCTAATTTTGTGAAGTTTGGACATTGTCACCTCCAAAAACTCACATTTGTTTGTATGAATTCAGCTAAATGCAAACGCTTGGTGCATGTTATCAGAACGCAATTCTATGGCTTACTACATACTCAAATGTGTGTAATATGTATCTGAAAGCGGATCTGTCCTCTATAGGCGGGAAAAAACACATTAAAAAATTCATTTCCGCTGAGGTGAAGGTGTAACAGAGACAAATGTCGCTGCCATCGCTGAGCGCTCCCGATACGTTTGGCCAATATGATCATGCAAATTCCACCAGAACGAATCCAAATCCACATTTGGTCACACATCAGTGGCTCCAAAAGACTCCAGTAAGACATTGATGTTGTGAGTTTTATGTTTGGTTTTCTTGGCCTTTTGTATTTTTAGTGTCCGTTCTCTCTGGATTTGGGTCCTGAGGCAGCTCTTAGCGCTAAAAATGTGTTAGGAGCTCCGACCGATGCCTGAACATGACAGCAAACCATTAGCTCATGCTAAGAGTAATGACCCTCACGGTAACAAAACTGAGGGATTATTTATTAGCGCTGCGGTCTGTGGGGAACCAGTCTGTGCACACACAAAGAAATGATTTGTGTAATCCTGCTTGTGTTGGCACGGCACGTGATGAAATCATTATGGACGTCCAGTTGCCAGAGTCTCTGGATATGACCTCTAATCACACACACACACACCGAGTGTAATGCTTTGCACCTGTTGAGTTCACTGCAGTTGTCTCAGTAATTCTCCACTGAAATAGCAAACAGATCAGTCTGAAACATACTCTACACAAGTTAGCAAGCTAGCTACCTGAATAATTAGACGTCTGGTTTAGACGGTGCAGACATTTGATGACAACTGTATCTCTCAGAAAGTGTTTTGAATCCCAGTTGATGTTTCTAAGACGATCGTGAGCCGTAGACACGCAAACACGCACTTATTATTTACACACATTCCTTTTCGAGCCAGAATCGGTTCTGTAAATTACCCTCATTAAACAAAGTCAAGTCTGCAATAGTTAGATTGTTATCTGGGTAATTACGGTAATTTATTGGAAAGGATTAATTATCTCAAATCAAATCAAAATGAGGTCATGCTGAGTTCCAGATAGAGACGATTAAGACAGTTCACCTAACCGGTTTATTTTTGCACTAATTCCATTCGGCCTTGAATTCAACGAGTCACTTTTTTTTTAGGTAACTGTAGGGACACTCTTAAAATTTAAATATTTTATTTAAAACAATAGATTTTTTTAAATATTATTTTATTATTTTTAAGTAATATTTTAACTAATAGTTTGTTATTTTTAAATATTGTAAAATATATTTTACCTAAAATCATTTTAAATATTTTATTTAATGTTTTTAATTATTTATTTAAATAGTTTATTATTGTAAAAAATAAAAGATTTGATTAAAAATAACATTTTAAATACACAATTTTTAAAGAATGTTCTTAAAATAATTTTCTAGAATAATATTTAAAATATAACATTTCATTTTATTACTAAGTATTAATGAACTTTAAGAGCATTTTCTTGCACAGTTTACAAAAAAATTAAAATAAATAAAAAAGCTGTGCTCAAAACAGTGATCTGCAAAGATACAGAAAGAAACAGATACTATCCCACGATCCCAAAACTGGTGCCATTTTGTTTTTGTTTTTTCATAAAGTTTGTTATGAAATCTTCTCTATCTGTGTAATATTGGAGTGACGCCAGTTTCCCAGTGAAGTCTCGTTATCTGCGTACAGTATATTCTGTTTTCTGTGGCCAGGAATCCGTCTTGAGCACTTATTGATGGGGTCCGGCTCTTTCCTGCGGAGCCGTGAGCCGCAGAGGGTGTGTGAGAGCATCGATCATGCAGTTGAGCCTCACACACACACACACACACACACACACACACACACACACACACACACACACACACACACACACACACACACACACGGTTCCTGAAATAGCTCAGCGTTTGGGTGAAACTGGAAATGACACGCTGAGAGTCTCCTGAGCGAGAGAAAGAGAATCAAACAGAAGTATTGATCACCTGATCAGATAATAAACTGGTGTTCATGTTAGCAGTTTGGTGGACTGATTCCATTATCAATTAAACAGAATTATTGATTGAATTTAAAATCCTGATAGATAGATAGATAGATAGATAGACAGATAGATAGATAGATACACAGACAGACGATAGATAGATACACAGACAGACGATAGATAGATAGATAGATAGACAGATAGATAGATAGATACACA
>NW_015505628.1:543444-558002 GCF_001515645.1 Sinocyclocheilus grahami
GGATAGATAGATAGATAGATAGATAGATAGATAGATAGATAGATAGATAGATAGATAGATAGATAGATAGATAGATAGATAGATGGATAGATAGATAGAATAATTTGTGTTAATGAATTGCACAATAAACAATTATTAATAAAGTAAAATAAAATTAGATTACATTTTTTACACACAATGTTACCAAAGCATAAGTAACTGTAGGAGCACTTTAATTATTAAATTATTAGATATTATTTAATAATTATTTTAATAGCTGGTTTTATTTGTAAGTTATATTTAGTTTGTAAAATAATATTTTAAATATATATTTTTTTAAATGGTAAAAAAATAAAATAATTTAAAATAATATTTTAACTTATTTTTTATTTTTAAATAATATTATAAAATGTTAATTTCGAATATTTTTATTGACTGGTTGATATTGATTGGATTTCAAATCCTGAATAATTTGCATTGATGAGTTGCACAATAAACATTTATTAGGAAAGTAAAATAAATTTAGATTTTTTTTTTACCCACAATATTACTACCAAAGTAACAGTAGGGGAACTTTAATTATTGAATAATTCAATGTTGTTTTCTAATTAAATATATATTTTTATTTGTAAACATTATAAATATATATTTTAATAGTTTAATATAATATTAAAACTTTTTTTTTTATTAATATTATAAAACAATATATTAATAATACACCATATTAACAAATTACCTAAATGTAGGGGCAAATTAAATATTTAAGAATATTTTAAATACTTGTTTATTTGTAAAGTAATATTTTAAATATTTGAATTATTTTTACACATTGTAAAAAATACAATCTTTTATTTTAAATAATATTTAATTTAAAATATATATATATTATAACATCATATTCTATTTAAAGTAATATTTTTAATATTTTTGATTGATTGACTGATATTAACTGGTTTTTAAATAATATTAAATAATTTTAAAAAATTAATAATTGATGAATTGCACAATAAACATTTATTAAGAGAGTAAAATCTATTTTGATTTGATGTCTCAACAGTGTCGCGGTTTCCCAGTCCTCGTCTGACGCCGCGCTTGAGCCGGAAGCGAGCTCTGTCCATCTCTCCGCTCTCAGACGCCAGTATCGACCTGCAGACCATGATCCGCACCTCGCCCAACTCTCTGGTGGCCTACATCAACAACTCTCGCTCCAGCTCGGCCGCCAGCAGCTCTTATGGGCACCTGTCCGTCGGAGGCATCAGGTACACAGGGTTGCCAGGTCCCAGAAAAATGTCCAGCCCAAAGCTTACTCAAAACCCGGCCAAAAAGATTGAAAAATAGCCAAATTTTTAATTTTTGATTTTTAACTTTAACCGTTGCAGTCTATCAGTCGTATAATGCATGGCAATGGTAACAAAATCTATGAGAGAATTTTAATTTAGGACCCCATAAAATCCATTTTGATTTTCCCTAAATTCTTTTCCGTTTTATTTAGTTTGTATTTGATTATTTAATACAAATGTATCATCAAAAAACGTGTCTAATGAAATGATTACTAAAACTTTTTAACAATTTAATCAATCTTTTAAAATATAATCAAATGTAACAAAACATTGCATTTTTATTTTTGCCAAATAATAAAAAAAAAATAACAAAACTGCATGTTTTGTCATATGTAACATGTTTCTGTTAAAAATTCCTTCACGTTTGTTGTCCAGTTTTTCAAATGAAATGGTGAAAAGCCCTGAAATGCCTCTCGGAGAGGCTCTGAAGATGAACTTCATGTGTTCATGTCCTCATATGTGTCTCTGCAGCACAAAAGCAGTGTTGAGTCGCTGGGGGATATTTGTAGCAATAACCAACAATACATTGTATGGGTCACAATTATACATTTCTCTTTTATGCCAAAAATCATTAGGATATTATATATTTTGGGGGAAGTCGTGGCCTAATGGTTAGAGAGTCGGACTCATAACCCAAAGGTTGTGGGTTCGAGTCTCGTACCGGCAGGGATTGTAGGTGGGGGGAGTGAATGTACAGCGCTCTCTCCCACCTTCAATACCATGACTGAGGTGCCCTTGAGCAAGGCACCGAACCCCCAACTGCTCCCCGGGCGCCACAGCATAAATGGCTGCCCACTGCTCCGTGTGTGTGTTCACTGCTGTGTGTGCACTTTGGATGGGATGAATGCAGAGCACTAATTCCAAGTATGGGTTACCATACTTGGCCACATGTCACTTCACTTTTTTTCCATGAAGATATTTTGTCAATTTCCTACCGTAAATATATCAAAACTTAATTTTTGATTAGTAATATGCATTGCTAAGAACTTCATTTGAACAACTTTAAAGATGATTTTCTCAATATTTAGATGTTTTTGCACCCTCAGATTCCAGATTTTCAAATAGTTGTATCTCAGCCAAATATTGTCCTAATGCATAAATCTCAATTTCACAAAATTGACCCTTATGACTGGTTTTGTGCTCCAGGGTCACATATAGGGAGATGCAGATGCTGAAATCACCGATTTGTCTATAGATAAACTTACAGTACAGTACATTATAAAACTAGCCAAGAAAACCGCGGCCCTGGCAACACTGCAGGTACAGACCGGATTGAATGTTAGTGCTTTTTTTTTCTCCCTGCAGTCCGTCGTTCCCGTTCCCGCACTCCATCAATCCGGTGGCGTATCAGCAGCTGTTGTCCCAGCAGAGAGGCCTCAGTGCGTTCGGACACACGCCGCCGCTCCTCCAGCCGTCTCCCAGCTTCTCCAGCAGACACCCGCTGAGCCTCTCCTCCCTGCAGACGCCCTCCGCCAGAGACCCCGAGACCCAGGTACCAGTTACACTCATCAGCCTCCGTCAGTTTCTCACAATGCTTTTTATTCGTTTCATTTTATATTCGTTTAATAATATTAACTTTCATTTTTATTTTATATTATATTAAATTAATATTTTTCATTTGATATTAATTTCATGTACAAAAGGTGCTATACAAATACATAATAATAATGAAAATATAATCATTGGTTAAATCGTTTATTTTAAAACTATTTTTACTATTATTATTATATTTTAATGCTGTTAATCGCGATTAATTGCATCCAAAATAAAAGTTTTTGTTTACATAATATATGTGTGTGTGCTGTGTATATTTATTATATATATATAAATACACACCCATGCATGTATATATTTATGAAAAATATGTTATGCTTATATATTAAATATATTTATATATTATATAAATGTTTATACATGTAAATATTTTCCAAATATATACTGAATGTGTGTATTTATATATATACATAATTAATAAACACAGCACACACACATATATTATGTAAAAAAAACTTTTATTTTGGATGCAATTAATAATTTGACAGCACTAATATATTTGTATAGCACCTTTTATACATAATACTTAGTAATAGAAGTAATAATAATAAATACATATTTTATAATAAATTATTATATTTTATATTATTATTATTATTATTATTAATGTTATTTTTATGTATAAAAATTTCTATACAAATAATATTATTATTAATAAAATAATAAAAATGTTAATTCTTGTTGAATAACAATTATTTATTATTTATTTATTTATTTATTTATTATTATTATTTATAAGCAACTTATTAATACATTTGTGTAGCACCTTTTATACATTAATTGTTTATATTTATATTACGTATTTATATATTTGTATTTTATTTATAAAATTAGTTTATATATAAAAGGTGCTATATGAATAGAAGCAGTAATAATAATATTTTATAAATTATTATGTTTTATTATATTATTTTTCTAGTTGTAATAATAATCTTAAAATAAATATATAAATAGTTATTTTATTATAATATTATATTTATTGTACTGATAATAACAATTAGTAGTTGTATACGCAACATTTATACATAAAAATTATTTATCTATAAGAGGTGCTATGCAATTATTATTACTAATAATTATTATTATTTTACAATAAATTATTATATATTATTATTATTTGTATAGCACCTTTTATACATAAAAATATTTATTAAAGGTGCTGTTCAAATAATACATAAATTCATAACATTAAGCAAATATTTTACTATAAATTAGCATAATTTATTATAATGTTTTATTTATAATCAGACTAAACTATTATTCATTCATTAATAATGCATTGTAATGGAAAAAATAAATACATTTAAAATAAATAAGCCCAGCCTGATTATTATTAGAGTGGAGAGTTGAAGCTGCACACTCATCATGAGAGCACATGTTGCTGGCTGTGGTTGTGCTGCTGTCACGTTCAGCCGAGCAGAACCACACAGCGCTTACAAACTCTGTCAGCACTTTGGGTCGCAGCTAAACGCTTCTGCTGCGTTCACAGCACATGTGCTCATTGCAGACGGTGACTGCTGCTCTCGCTTCCCTTCCCTCCTTCTTTAGAACACGAATGACGACTCTGCAGTCAGCAGCACGGTAAACCCCCTGAACAACAAGAGGTCAAAGGTCAAGGCAGAGTTGGACAGGCCGCGACCTTTATCGCCTTGCTCTCCGGTAAGAAAATACTGTGGCTCTGTCACAAAACCTTAAAAAAAAGTTAACATCCTAAATCAACTGGAAGTTCAAGGCCCACACATAAATATTGAGTAAATCACATGCTAATATAAAGAGAAAATAAATGTTGTTATATGAATATATGAATATATTTATATTAATTAATTAATTTATAATTTAAAGTTTAATGTTTACTGAATATTTTTATACTAATATTAATCTAAGGTAGAATGTATTATATTAGTATATAATATTAATAAATAAATTTATGTCATTAAAATATATTCATATTAATTCATGAATTATTTTATAATAGTAATTAATATTAATATAAAGTAGAATGGATTATATTAATATAATTAAGTAATTAACTATATTTATTTTTGTGTGTGCAGTGTATTGTAGTATTTAAAAATTGTTTTAAAAGTAGTAACATAAATTATAATAATTTGCATTTTAATTAGATTTAACTATTTTATTATATATTAATTAATTTTGGATTAATATTCACTGCAGATTTAATATATTATACTTATATTATGTACTTATAATTATACTACATTTTAATATTAATATAAAGTGGAATATATTGTATTAATATAATAATATATTACAAAAACATATAAAATATATGCAGTAAATATTAAAATAAAATATAATTTATTAGATTAATATATAATGTTACAATAATTATACATATTTTATATTAAAACAAAAATATTAAACCAATAATGTTTGTTTGTCTGTGGCGTATTTAAAAATTAATTCATATATGTTACATTCCATTTTAATTAGATTTATTATAACAATTTTTTAGCGCCAATATTTTTCATTATTGAATAATATACATTTAAAATGAGCATCTCTTGAATGCATAATAGATTTTTTCTAAGGTTGTAGCCGTGCATTCTTGGATAGCTTTGAGATGCTTCTATTGAATCTGGCTTGTAATAATCTATGATCTCTTAAAATGCTGTCTAGGTAGGCAGCTGACTAGATTATGGAACAGAAGACAGAAAACTTACAGAAACAACAGGCAGCAAAAGGCCCATGTGTCCTGTTATTCCAGGAAAAAAAAACTGGATTTTTCTCTCGGAAATGCTCCGCACTGATCAATGACGGGCCAGGAGGCCCCCGGGAGCCGCTGGCGTCCCCTGACCCCTTTCTTCGCATGCGCCGCGCAAGAAAAACTCCAGCTGATAAGAGCTTTACACGCGCTGACTCGCTCGCTCACCGCGTTTCTCTCGCGGCCGTGTAAACTGTGCCAGAGCACTTCATTTTAATGAAATATTGGCCGGCCGTTATTGTCACCTGAGAGTTTTTTCCCCCTCTCTTTCTCTCTCTCTCGCACGGCTCATCTTTTGACAAATCTGCGGCTGCTCTTGGCGGTGAGGCTGGTTGGTGCTTGATGCATGGGGAATAAGGCGGCTGGCGTCGTCTTGGGGCCAACAGAATTGATGAAGATAGCTCACGGGGCAGAGATAAACATGCTGCAGTCAGCACGCCTCGCGTGTGTGTTGCATCGCTACCCACAGCAGTGCAGCAGTCCGATCGCTCTTAACACCACACACGCGTTCCTACAAGCGCACAATTAATGCTTCGTCTTCGTACTACGAATCTGGCCGAGTAAATAATATATCAGCGTTCAGGGAGTGCTGATATAGAGTACAACGGCACGTTTCGCACGCCGTTTGTCTGCCTAACGTCAGCAAGATTCAACGTTTTTTTAATGTCAAATTCGATGTCAATAGGATTTTCGTTTGCAAACAAAATTCAACGTCTGTCCAGTGTTTGGGTTTTGACGTCAACCCAATTTTTGTTTTCAACCAACATTTTATGTCTGTCCGATATTGTACGTTGTAAATCATATATCAGCATTCAGGGAGTGCCGATATTGAGCACAACTGCACGTTTCGCACATCGTTTTTCTGCCCAGTGGCCACTAACATCATAAGGTGTTGATATTTGGTTGAAAATAGGTTGAAAATTTGTGGAGATTGGTCTCTGTTTTAAACCTTGAAAAAATTCGGCTTAACGAATCAAGTCTCTTAATTTTTCCAAGGTCTGGGGTCCCTTCCTCCAACATGTACATAATAGTAGAACTTAAAGATTATTATACTATTTATAGTATTTATTAGTAATTATTTGTTATACTATGATTTTTGTAGTGATTTTTGTCCCTGTCCCTGATTTATATTCATTTTATGTATTTTATTTAGGCATTTTTGTCCTTTATAATTTCGTCTGGGTTTTTTGTTTTTTTGGGGTGGGGGGTCAGGTTGTTTGATTGTTGTTGTTATAAAACTAATAAAGATAATATGGCAAAGAAAATAGGTTGAATATATAACGTCACTTTCACGTAGAAAAATGACGACTGATGACATTGATATTTTGTTGGTTTTAAGTCATGGTATTAAGCAAGATTCAATGTTTTTTTTATGTTGAACCAATGCTGGATTTCGATGTAAACACGATTTTCGTTTGCAAACAAAATTCAACATCTGTCCGGTGTTTGGGGTTTTGACGTCAACCCAATTTTTTTACGACCAACATTTTACGTCAGTCCAATGTTGTATATTACAAATAATATATCAGCGTTCAGGGAGTGCCAATATAGAGTACAACACCACGTTTTGCATGCATTTTTTGTGCACAGTGGGCTGCTAATGTCGTAAGATATTTGGTTGAAAATAGGCTGAATGTATGTCTAATACCAACGTCAGTTTCACATAGAATAGTAATGACAGATGACGTTGATATTTTGTTGGTTTTAAGTCGAAAAACTTAAATTTATCATCTTTTGACGTCAAATCAACGCTGGGTTTCGATGTCAACCCAATTTTAGTTTCTAACCAAAATTCAATGTCTGTCCAATGTTGGAGGCTGACATCAAGCCAGTGTCGTGTTTTGACGTCAAAACGATTTTCACTTCCAACCAAAATTCAGTGTGTGTCCAATGTTGTAGGTTGATGTCAAGTCATCATTGGATTTTGTATGTCAACACAATTTTGGTTTCCAATCAAAATTTAACAACTGTCTAATGTTTGGGTTTTGACGTCAACACAATTTTAGTTTCCAACCAAAATTTAACGTCTGTCCAGTGTTGGAGGTAACGTAAAAACAATGTTGCATTTTGACGTTAACCTGATTTGCATTTCCAACCAAAATGTAACTTGTGATCAGTGTTAACATAAAGCCAATGTTGGAGGTCAACCTCAAGCCAACGTTGTTTTAACGTCAATCTGATTTTAATTTCCAACCAAAAATTGAACGTTTGTCTTATGTTGGAAGTTGACATTAAGTGAGCTCTAGGTTTTGATCTCAACCCAATTTTCACTTTCAACTAAAATTCAACATCTGTTCAATTTTGGAAGTTGATGTCAAGCCAAATTGAACTTTTATGTCACCCAATTTTAATTTCCATCCAAAATTCAATGTCTGTCCACCGTTGGAGGTTGACGTCCAACCAATGCTACATTTTGAAGTCAAACCGATTTTAATTTCCAATCAAAATTTAACTTGTGTTCATTGTTAACATTAAGCCAATGTTAGAGGTTGACGTCAAGCCAATGTTTAGTTTTAACGTCAACCTGATTTTCTTTTCCAACCAGTCTGTCCACTGTTGAAAGCTGACTTTATGTCAAATCTGGGATTTGACATCAAACCAATTTTCGTTTATAACCAAAATTCAATGTCTGTCTGTTGTAGGTCGACGTCAAGTCAGCTTTGGGTTTCGATGTCAACCCATTTTTCAATTTTAGCTAAAATTCAACATCTGTTCAACTTTGGAAGTTGATATCAAGCCAAACTTGAACTTTTATGTCAACCCAATTTTCAATTCTAACCAAAATTCAACATGTGTTTAAAGTTGGAGGTCGACAACAAGCCAACATTGGGTTTTAATGTTGACTCTATTTTTATTTCAACCAAATTTTAATGTCTATCCTATGTTGAAAGTTGACGTCAAGTCAACTTTGGGCTTTGACTAGGGATGTAACGATTAACCGTGAGCCGGTTGAAAATCGATTCAAATATGTGACGATTCAAATGGGTTGAGATGCTAAACAAATCACGATTCATTTAGGGTTAGGAGTTTATAAGAATGCATGTCTGAGTGGAACGTACTGTCTTTAGAAAAGTTTAGATGGTATTTTTTCTTTTCATCTTGCCTCTGTATAATGCATATTAAAGTTCATAAGTGCAGCGCTGCTTTGTTTTCAGCGGAAACCAAGGAAATGCTTTAAGCGCCACCTGCTGGCAGAGACTGAATCTGCGTCTCATTCAGCTCGTCTGCTGTTTTGGTTTCATGCAGATATTTGTATGTAGTGTTTCACAAAACTGAAGTCAAACCATTCTGTTTTTGCTTCAGATTTTGAAATTATTCAATCTACTTTAGATTAAAAACTGCTCATGTTGTATGTATGCAGCATCTTTGTTTGGATCATGATTAAAATGCAGTGTTAGCCTCTGATATTAAATGGAAAGAGCACAGACAAAGCCTTATTTTGTTTATATGAAGAGATTTATTTTATTTGTATTACTTATTTATTTGATTTGGTGGCTTGTTTTAAAATTTCTATGTAGTTTTTAACTACATTAACATTATATTTAAATTTTGTCCAAAGTGACTTACAAATGAGGACAATAGAAGCAATCAAAACTAACAAAAGAGCAATAATATGCGAGTGCTATATTAGTATATTATTATAGCGTTATATTTCAATTTCACAAAGAAATGTGCAGCATTTTGTCCAAGCAATAATAAAAGGACACATTTAATTTATCATTTGTCTTAAATCTCATTTTGTAAAAAAATAATAATAATAATCGTGAATCGAATCGAATGGTGAGTTGAGTGAATCGTTACATCCCTAGTTTTGACGTCAAACAGATTTTCATTTCCAAACAAAATTCAATGGGTTCAATGTTAGAAATTAATGTAAAGCCATTGCTGGAGATTGACAATAAGCCAGCGTTGAGTTTTGACGTCAGCTCGATTTTCATTTCCATCCAAAATGTAACATCTGTCCATTGTTGGTGTCTTACTTCCGATGCCAGCTGGGTGTGTTGCGTTTAAGTCTGTGCATTATTTCCCAATATGTAAAGCTTGATGCTTTGGCTCCTTTTGGGACTATTTTTGAAGAAAAACACTACTGCAAAATTTCATTTGTGTAAATTTGGCTTAAATATTGCGTAAACTGATCAATGAAATCATTGAACATTCTTATCATACTGTAAGTCTGTTGTGTGCAAATGTTTTTACAAACATATGATTCATCAATAATTTTCTACTAGAAATGATTATACATTTACAAAATTGTAAGAAAAACTGTACAAAAAAATGACATACTCTGGGTGTCATTATAAATGAGTTAAGATGAAATTATATACATAGACACTGAATGGTAAATATATTTCGTTTTATATATAAAGAGTAAGAAAAGAAAGGCTGTATAGGAAATCCTTTATATGAAGATGTTTAGGGTGGGTTTTATGCTAATTAAATCATGTATTTAGAATACTCTAAATTCATTAACAATAGGCGGAAATTTTTCATCAGAAGATCTCTTGTGTAATAATCCAGTTTCAAATAATTCACGCAATTAATGCCAAATGAGACCCGTTTTCTCTTGCTAACAAAGCGGTCTGCTAAAGAGCGTTTATGTGTAACGCTGCTGTTCCCCCTCAGGACCATCTGGGAAGCGCAGTGGACCTGAAGGAAGACTTGGACGACTGCAAGCAGGAGGCTGAGGTGGTATACGAGACCAACTGCCACTGGGAGAGCTGCAGCAAAGAGTAC
Source organism: Sinocyclocheilus grahami (assembly GCF_001515645.1). Classification (NCBI taxonomy): domain Eukaryota; kingdom Metazoa; phylum Chordata; class Actinopteri; order Cypriniformes; family Cyprinidae; genus Sinocyclocheilus; species Sinocyclocheilus grahami. The sequence continues at coordinate 553,777 of NW_015505628.1, forward strand.
GACACACAGGAACAGCTGGTGCATGTAAGTAAGTGTGTGTGTGTGTGCGTGTGTGTGAGTGAGTGAGTGTGTGAGTGAGTGAGTGAGTGAGTGTGTGTGTGTGAGTGCGTGCGCATGCATGTCTCTGTGTGTGTGTGTGTGTGTGTGTGTGTGTGTGTGTGTGTGTGTGTGTGTGTGTGTGTGGGCGGTTGTGGGATAGTCTGACAGACGGCTGACACAGGTGAGCATTTCAGAGCTGCGCTCAGTTGGAACAGGGTCAACTTACAGTATCAATGAATATCAGCAGAACCAACATTTATTAGGTTCTAAACACCGCCAACTTTTTTGCATCTTAGACAGGAAGAGCCCGCCTCATGTGCATTTATAGTGAGAAATCAGCCAATCAGATTGGACATGACATTATGACAAAGCGTTTACTGTTTTTGTGTGCAATGTGGTCCACAGGTGTCCCATCATTTACCTAAATTTACTGACTCATTTTTGACCGAGGCAGCTGAGTGGCACAAGGTGTCACTGACCTCTGACCTCTTGACCTGTGACTCAAAGGCCACAGCGTAAATCTGTCTCAGCAGATGATCTGAATTGTCCATGTGGAACTGAGCAGCTTTAGAATACCACAGGTTAACAATCCAAGAAAATAAATGCATGATATAAAGACTTAAATGACTTAAGTAATCACTAAAAAGATTTGATTCAATAAAAGTTGTTCAACACTGAAACTATTTATCATAATGAATATTATACATAGTTTATATAATTAATATATAACATTAATTATATTTTAACGATTATATATAATATAAATACTGGAGGTTAACGTCCAGTAGGTTAATGTAATTTTCATTTCCAAACAAAATTTGACATTTGTTGAATATTAGAAGTTGATGTAAAGCCATAATTGTATTTTCAATATTATAGATATTTTATAAAATAAATATATAATATTAATTATAATTAAAAATCTGAATCTTATTTTAAATAATTCAATGTTTAATTTTTTTTAATCATCTGTATATTCAATATTCAGAATCATTCAGGAGCTGGAAACAATCCACACACACACACACACACACATCCTCCACGTCATTATGGCCACATCTGTAGACTTTCCATCATGTTGCACAACACTGAACTGCTCCAGATCACTGATAAAACACTCACACACACACACACACACACAGGCGCTATGTTCCTCTTTAAGCCTGTAACGAGCCGTTATCAGTGTGTATCACTTGTGTAAACAGATGTGAGTGTGTGATCTAGTGAAGATCTCACTGAGTGACTGAAGAGACAGTGAGAGTGAATCAGTGTGTTTCAGTGGTATGGACGGCTCTTTCTGCTTCACTGATCGGCTGGAATGCCACAGAAACGCCACAGGACAAGTGCATGCTGGGATAGATCAAGAGCAGACCTGAGAGCATCTCAGGAAAGCACGTCAAACCATCACACAGAAAGCAGTTAGTCGTGAACACACACCAGAAAAACACCTTTGACCCAATTCAAACTTTATTAGCATGCTTAAAAGAAATCATATATATATCCTGTATTTGAGACTAGGGTTGCAAAGGGGTGGAAAATTTCCAAAAATCCCTGAAATATTCTAAAAAAAATAATCCTGGAAAGTTTCCAAAATTTCTGGAATGTTTTCGAAATGTGGAAATTTTCCACCTTTTTGAAACCCTATTTGAGACTATATATATATTTTTTTTTTTTTTTTTTTAAACCAAAACACCAGTTGATTTAAAGACACTGAGGCTAGTTCAAACATGATTAAGAAAAATGAAGAGAGACGATCCTGCAGCGTTTGAAAGGCACTGGAGCCACTTTGTGTACATTACCAAGAATCCCTTAAAAGCCGTTTGCGTAAGTACACAGAGAGTGTTAGTAATTGCAAATTTGTGTCTCTCTCAGATCTGAGGTTTCTCAGTTTAAAAACACACTCTCTCACAATCACACACCATCACATTTTCTTATTCCTGTCTGACAGATGTGGAGGACGCAGATGCTCGTGATGGATAGTGCTGCTCTACAATTGGCCAATAGGCAAATGGGCTCCTCAGAAGCTCAAATTGCTTTATTTTCTCAAGTCTTGCGTCCAAACGACGCCAATTGGGCTGTTTTTTCGCACGACACGTGAAAACAGCACGGCCAATTAGACCTTAAAACACAACGCTGACATTACAAAGGGGAGGCGAGACGTCCGAGACACAGAGTGAAAGTGAGCTGTTGTGTTTGTGTGTTCGCAGCACATCAATAACGAACACATCCACGGGGAGAAGAAGGAGTTCGTGTGCCGCTGGGAGGAGTGTTCGCGCGAGCAGAAGCCCTTTAAAGCGCAGTACATGCTGGTGGTTCATATGCGCAGACACACCGGGGAGAAACCGCACAAGTGCACTGTGAGTCAGTCGTACACACCTACAGTTAACTAGCTGTCTGAATGAGGGCATACCGTAGACCTAGTACAAATTAACTCTAACCATAAAATAAAACTTGCATTTTTATACTTTAAAAAAAGCATGAAAAATAAACATGTAAATGTCCCCAAACTACAGCTAAGAATTTTTTTTATATATACTTTAAAAAATGTATACAAAATATTTGGAATTTTTTTTTAAATAAATGTAAATGTCCCAAAACTACAAGCTAAGTAAATTTGCATTTGTATACTTAAAAAAGAAAGAAAAAAAAAATATATATATATATATATATATATATATATATAAACAAATAATAATACAATTTTGAAACAATTGTGAAACTTAATTTTTTTTTGCAAAATATTATGTATGCAAAATAAATAAATAAATACATTGTCTCAAAACTACAGCAAAAAAAAAAACATGAAATGTCCTCAAACTACAGCTAAGAAAACTTGGATTTTTATACTTTAAATATGCATTTAAAAAAAAATAAAAAATACATACATAAAAATGTCTCAATACTACTGCCAAAAAAATTTTTTTAATGCAATGTCCTCAAACTACAGTTAAGAAAACTTGTGTTTGTGTCCACAAACTACGGTCAAGTAAACCCACACTAAACAACTATATCCACACATATACATTAAACATGTTAAAGTGTTTTATATCAAGCATAATTCTGTGTGAATTCCAAACAATAGATCATGGCACTAGCAACTCCAAAGTCATGGATTTGTTTTCCAGGGAAAAAATATTGCTTAAATTGCAAAGCAAAGTGGCTTTGGATAAAAGCATCTGTCAGATGAGCTTTATGAATGTGTGTGTTTCAGTTCGAGGGCTGCTCTAAGGCGTACTCACGTCTGGAGAATCTGAAAACACACCTGCGCTCACACACCGGAGAGAAACCCTATGTGTGTGACCACGAGGGCTGCAACAAGGCCTTCTCCAACGCCTCGGACCGAGCCAAACACCAGAACCGCACACACTCCAATGAGGTAAACACACACTCGCCTTCATCCGGCACAACCCTGCAGTCAAAGTGTTTACACAAACATTCACAGAATTCATCTACTTACTTTATTATCATTCATACATGACTAAAATATGAACATATCCAGGTCATATTTCAAACCATAATGTAAAAAAATAAAATTTTGTGTATATATATATATATATATATATATATATATATATATATATATATGTGAGACCCTGGACCACAAAAGCAGTCTGAAGTCGCTATTTGTACAAATAGCCAAAAAAACATGTATGGGTCAAAATTATCGATTTTTCTTTTATGCCAAAAATCATTAGGATATTAAGTAAAGATCATGTTCCATGAAGATATTTTGTAAATTTCATACCGTAAATATATCAAAACTTAATTTTTGATTAGTAATATGCATTGCTAAGAACTTCATTTGAACAACTTAAAGGGGTCATATGATGCGATTTCAAGTTGTTCTTTCTCTTTGGAGTGTTACAAGCTGATTGTGCATAGATAAGATCCCTGAAGTTGCAAAGACTAAAGTCTCAAAACCAAAGAGATATTCTTTATCAAAGATAAGACTCTGCCACGCCCCCCTAAAACGGCTCGTTCTAACACGCCCCCACATATCTACCTCACTATGTGGAAATAGTAGCATAATGCCGCCCAAATGTGCACGCAAAGAAAGAAGGCGTGGTTTCAATAACCGCAGTTAATGTTGAAGCAGCATGTCAGGCGCGCGTGTGTGTGTGTGTGTGTGTGTGTGTGTGTGTGTGTGTGTGTGTGTGTGTGTGTGTGTGTGTGTGTGTGTGTGTGTG
>NW_015505628.1:558697-569937 GCF_001515645.1 Sinocyclocheilus grahami
TGTGTATATATATATATATATATATATATATATATATATATATATATATGTGAGACCCTGGACCACAAAAGCAGTCTGAAGTCGCTATTTGTACAAATAGCCAAAAAAACATGTATGGGTCAAAATTATCGATTTTTCTTTTATGCCAAAAATCATGATTTTCTCAGAATTATTTTTTTTTTTTTGCACCCTCAGATTCCAGATTTCCAAATAGTTGTATCTCGGCCAAATATTGTCCGATCCTAACAAACCATACAACAATGGAAAGCTTATTTATTCAGCTTTCAGATGATGTATAGATCTCTATTTCATATTTCAAAAATTGATCCTTATGACTGGTTTTGTGGTCCAGGGTCACATATATATTAGGGCTGTCAAAATTAACGCATTAACGCGAATTCATTTTAATGGCACTAATTTTATTAACGCGTGATTAACGCAGCGCGCATTTTCTGTTTGACCCATTGTCCATAGTTGGAGAAATGGAAAAGTACAGTGTTGCCAACTTAGCAACTTTGTCACTAGATTTAGCGACTTTTCAGACACCTTTAGCGACTTTTCTCCAAAAAGCGCCTAGCGACAAATCTAGCGGCTTCATGGACAAACATTATTTAATTTCTGAGACTCGCTGGTACTGCCGCATGAGCACGAGGTCTTGCTTTCCCATCACACACATACCTCTCTCTGCGTCTGATCTGTTCAGCGAGCAGCTGAGAGGAGCAGCTCGTTATGTTGCTTCTCTAATTTTACATGCAAGTATAGCCGAAATCACAGCACAGTTATTGTCTTTATCTATGTGTATTTGATTTCATCATACGACGACTCGATTGCAGGATTTTTGTGCAGATTAACATCTTGGAAGGGAGAGCTATGTAGTCTTAATGGGTCACATTTCAGTCACTATTTCATAGTCATTCGGTTGTCTGATGACAGAAACAGTCAAATATATCAATGAAAACTATTGAGAATTTGACTGCATGAAAATACAGTATGTTGGCACAGAGAGGCAAACAAATGTAATATAATGTACATTTTGCATGTTCAGAAGAAGTGAGCTGCCCTGTATTGCGAAAATTTAAACAGGCTTGTGCAAGTATTGCTCAGTGCAAAGGAAGACAAGTAATGGGAACCTGGTATTTTTTATGTTCTTTTTTCATGTGTCTAATAGACATGAACAAGTTCTTTGAAAACATCTATGACCTTTGAAACATGTCTAGTCTTCATGCTTTATGTTGACTATGGTTTCACTAATAATAAACATACATTTGCATAAAGCATGCATATTTGTCAATGCCCATGTTGATTAGAGTATTAAAAACTTGAAAAGTTTTAATTGAAGGTACATTTAGAACAGATAAAAATGTGTGATTTTTGACTGGATTTTTGACTTTAAGGAGCTATAAGCTCTAATCGTTCAAATAAAAATTAAAAAATTTAATTCATGTAATGAATCTAGAATATATGAAAGTTTCACTCTTTGAAAGAAGTTACAAAAATAAATTAACTTTTTCACAATATTCTAATTTTTTTAGATGCACCTGTGTATATATACAGTGGGTACGGAAAGTATTCAGACCCCCTTAAATTTTTCACTCTTTGTTATATTGCAGCCATTTGCTAAAATCATTTAAGTTAATTTTTGTTCCTCATTAATGTACACACAGCACCCCATATTGACAGAAAAACACAGAATTGTTGACATTTTTGCAGATTTATTAAAAAAGAAAAACTGAAATATCACATGGTCCTAAGTATTCAGACCCTTTGCTCAGTATTTAGTAGAAGCACCCTTTTGATCTAATACAGCCATGAGTCTTTTTGGGAAAGAGGCAACAAGTTTTTCACACCTGGATTTGGCGATCCTCTGCCATTCCTCCTTGCAGAGCCTCTCCAGTTCTGGCAGGTTGGATGGTAAACGTTGGTGGACAGCAATTTTTAGGTCTCTCCAGAGATGCTCAATTGGGTTTAAGTCAGGGCTCTGGCTGGGCCATTCAAGAACAGTCACAGAGTTGTTGTGAAGCCACTCCTTCATTATTTTAGCTGTGTGCTTAGGGTCATTGTCTTGTTGGAAGGTAAACCTTCAGCCCAGTCTGAGGTCCTGAGCACTCGAGAAGGTTTTCGTCCAGGATATCCCTGTACTTGGCCGCATTCAACGACGAGCATGCAGATGAGCTTCCCTGAGACATAGAATATTTTGTGTACATAGAAAAAGTCTTAGATCTTTGAGTTCAGCTCATAAAAAATGGGGGCAAAAACAAAAGTGTTGCATTTATAATTTTGTGTGTGTGTGTATGCTAAAACTTCAAATATATTCAAATATTTATATATAAATAGACCTTTAAGGTGTTTTTCACATTATTTCCTTTTTGACTTTTGAGTTTTACATAATTTATTGTATTACAACCAATCAAAATACTCTAATACATTTCAATAAAGATAAATAAATACAACAGCAGTATAACAAATGTATAAATCATAACAAACCATAATGTATAATTTAATGTATATCTTAGTAAATATTAAAAAGTAATATTTTGCATTGATTTTTTTATTTTTTTTTTTACTTTTTTCAGAATTTACTGTATTACAGCCAATATTGTAATACATTATTTAAATAAGCATACCATGTTAATTGAAAATAAATAAAACAGCAGTACAACAAATGCTACCATGATGTATATTTAATTTAGTAAAGTAATAAGTAATATAAATATTTTACTAATAATAAATATAATATTAATTAACTAATAATAAATATAATAAATAACTAATATTTTACTAATAAAAATATATGACTTCTTATTTTTTCATAATTTACTGTATTACAGCCAATCAAAATACTGTAAATGTTTTTTATTTAAATAAGCATAAATTGTTAATTGAAATTAAATATGATATGCTATCATGGTGTATAAATATTTTGTAAAGTAAATTAATAAATAATATTTTTTCTATTTTTGCATTTTAGTAATGAGAATGACATTTTCATGGTAATAATAAAAATAGTAATTATAATAAGGTAGGTGAATCATGAAAATACTGTCAAAATCTTAATGGTCCTATAGGCTTAATTGCCTTTAAAAATAATTTATTTTTTAATATTGGGGTGACCTAGACTTCATCTTAACAAATTATGTGACATTTAAGCTGCTCTTTTACATACAGTGGAAGTGGATGGTGACCATGAGCGTTACCTCGAAAAACAACTTAAATTTCAGTTTGTTCGTCACAAAGTGCTCTCAATCAACTAGCGACATGAGGGTGAGCAGCTTATGACAAAATATTCCTATAAACTCCGAGCGAAGACGTGGGTCGACTCCATTAGATCAGTTAACGTCATCCATGCGGGAGTTTCGGGTATGTGCCACCCCACTAGTCGTTCTTCAGAGGAAGGATCAGATAATCTACTTCACTGTGGCATTAAGGATCTGCTAACTGCCTAATGCTATGTAAATGTGCCATTTTCAGCATACGCTAACAAATTTAGGCCAGAATTAGATTTGTTTACACATTCCCTCATCATGTGTAGTGATTGCTCCTGGACGCCCAACGCTGTCCCATTAACCGGCAACGTGTGCACAATGTGTGTACGTGAATAATGAGCTGTGAAGCTAATGAGTACAGCAACCCACAATACATTAGTGAGAATCAAGCACATCCCCAACGGAGAAACAGACCACCTGCCGACCGCGCATAGAAAATGAAACCTGGCGCCATTTCCGTTCTCGGTTGATCCATCACGAGCTTAAGGAGGGAGAAAGATCATTTCGTCTCAACTTTATTTGTAAACAGCCATGCATCACAAACGCTTAGCAGTTGCACAATCAGTATGTCAGCGCACGCGCCGTAATTTATTCCTCTAATTGTATATTCATCTACCGCTCCATTTGAAGATAATCTGACTTAACAGGAAGAGATAAAACTCTAATTCAAAGTCGTACATTTGACTGTTAGAGGGTCATGTGAAACCGAGTGATATTTATCTCTGCAGAAACCCTACGTGTGTAAGATCCCGGGCTGCACGAAACGCTACACCGATCCCAGCTCGCTCCGGAAACACGTCAAAACTGTCCACGGCCCCGAAGCTCACGTCACCAAGAAACAACGTGGTGACCTTCCATCCCGACCTCATCCGCCCAAAGAAAATGGAGAGAACGAAGCGGGAACCAAGCTGTCGGGCCGAACGGCGGAGGAGAAACTCGAAGCCAACAGCACGACTAGAGAAGTCGAGGACTATCTGCAGGTCAAGTCCATAAAGACGGAGAACTCTATGGTAAGATCTAGTGTGAATGAGGTCCAAAACAAACTCTACACAAGTATGTTTCTGGCCCAAAAAACTATTGTGTTTGATCTTTATGGATGCATAACAAAATGTATGTAATTTGAATAACAAGAGTCGTTTTTTGCATGCCTGTAATCTGTACTCACAAATATATTATTCATTGCTGATTAAATATACATTAAAATGTCCATCAGAGGTTATGCTAATCCAGACAAACTAACAAAGCATGCTGCAGAGATCTGTTCATCTTTAACCGCTCTCTCTACATGTGCTTCCTGCTATCTCTTTCCTGTTTCTCTCCCATACACTTTCCGTAAGGACAGACTTTACTGAGGTGAGCGCGGATTCTGTTTTAATGTCTTAATATCAGTCGGTTTCCACCATTATTTTTATTGGGCAGTAGACAAATGACAGGATTTTGACCTTTTTTCCAACATCAAAATATATTTGTGTAAAGGAAATGAATATGAAAGTAACTGCACATACATTACAAATGTATCTTCTTTTCAAACTAACAAGTTTGAAAATTCCTGTTGGTGTCCTGATTCGCAATATTTTCAAGGATCCTCAACAGATTGGCCATTTAGAACTTGATTTTTTGAGTCACTCAACAAGACGCCAATTGATGTTTTAAGGGTAATATGTAAATTCATGACCAGTCCATTTTTAAAATTGTTTCCAGTTTCCCAGCATATTTAAATTTAATTTCTATACACATTTTTTTAATTTCGATGTTTCTGTGTATGTCAGCTGCCCATTTACAGTATGCATGGTAAATGTCTTGTACATTATTCTCTCTTTTTTATGTTTAATCTGTTCTTTTTTTCTGTGGGGTTAAATCATTAAAAGCTCACACACAGTGTAAAAAAAAAAAGCTGTAAAATCAAATTCGGGAAACAATATGATAGTACACCTCTTTCTGTCAAAGATATTTGGGTGTTGAATTCATCACTGCATCAAAATATTTGGACCCCTTTATTGTGTAATTGTCTGAGATCTGTTGGCGCACAGAGGGCTTCTAATTTCCCATGGGCTTCCACCCCAACAATGCAGCCCAATCCCCCCACAGTCCCGAGATCTAACGCTGTCGCCCGGCACTCAAGGATAAAAGCCATTAGTGGATTAATATGATATCAGTGGGACTGTTTTTGTGTCCTGAACAAATAGTGCCAGTGATCAAGCTGTGATCAAGAACGGCTCCCCCATTCATGTGGGGACAGAATACATTTGCTTCATTCAAGGGATGCGCTGTCAAATGACGTGAATACAAAGACGTGCGTACCTTATTTATGTTGAGAGCATTCCCCTTTGTGTATTCATGCCAGGCCTCATGCATAATGCACAGAGGTTGCCATAGGAAATAAGGATTTGTCAGGCACTTAACCTAGCTTTCTGAGAAGATCGTGAGGGGGATGAAAAAGATATGGGATGTGTCTAGAGGAAGGGTGTTTTCCCAAACCTCATTATTTGCAATTTACACTTGGGAAAGTGATTGTAAGGGTCGTGTGTTTGCATGTTGCTGTGTTTGCATTCTGTCCCTTTTAGGTCGTTCTCTCCATTGAGATTCTTGGGTAATCAAACTTTCCATCTGTCCCCCTCAGATGTATCAGTCCAGCCCTGGTGGTCAATCATCATGTAGCAGCGAGCCGTCACCACTTGGCAGTGCCTCCCACCATGATGGTGGAGTAGAGCTGATGGGACTCAGCGGGGGCATCATGGGAGATCTGAGCAGCCTGGACGACGTGCCCCTCGTGGATTCCACCGTCTCCACAGGGATGTTGGGCCTCCATCTTCGGAAGAACGCTAACCCTGCTTACATACTCACACACCTGAAGCAGGAAAGGCTGAAGTCAGTGAGGGACTCGTGCTCCTGGGCAAACCAAACTCCTCCTGCCCCCAGCACCAAGCTTCCACCCATCAATACTGGTGAGTAAACAAAAGGAAACGAAAACTATGATTTGATCACATCTCCATCACTGATGCATCCCCCAAATTCAGTTTTTATTTCTCTAAATTCAGCTATTCTCTGCTGCAGGTTCTTTATTGGAAGGTTCAGGCGGTCTGTGTGATCCAGGGCTTTCCATCTCCAGCCCACGCTTGGGTGACCTTTGTCCTGGAGAGACTACGGTTCTGAGTCAGCTGGTGGAGCGTCGTGACAGCCTAGCCAGCACTGTGAGCTCAGCTTACACCCTCAGCCGTCGTTCATCTGGAATCTCGCCTTGCTATTCCAGCCGCCGGTCCAGCCAAACCTCGCAACCTGGTGGCCGTATTAACAACATCAGCTCGGCCGACTCCTACGACCCCATTTCCACCGATTTGTCTAGAAGGTCCAGCGAGGCCAGCCAATGTAGTGGACTCCACAGTTTACTCAGTCTGACTCCTGCCCAACACTACAGACTCAAAGCCAAGTATGCTGCTGCCACAGGAGGTGCTCCACCCACCCCTCTTCCTAATATGGACTGCATGAGCCTGAGGACTCGGATGGCCCTGTTAGGGAATTCCCATGAAATGGCCATGCTCCCTATCCATCCCCCTTCAGTTCCCAGAAGGTGTAGTGACACCTGCTATGCTCACCGTAGCGTCTTGCCCCATGAGGTGACGGGAGACATCACTCGAAGAGCGAGCGACCCAGTCAGAAGAATAGGCACAGAGCAGCATTCCCTCCAGCAACGTTACAACAGCATGTCCAATGTGAACCCCTATCAGTCATTACACCCTCCTACATCTAATCGACACTTTTCACAAATCAACAGCCAGTCCGAAGGTAATGTAAACCGCCACCCATATCCACCCCGACCTCCTAGCATTTCTGAGAATGTGGCGATGGAAACCATGGCCAGTGATATGGACAATCAAAACAATGGTCTTGATGATGCAGTGATGTTGCCTGATAATGTCATTCAGTACCTTACATCTCAAAATGGAGATTCTGTCCAACATGTAGGGACCGCATACCGCCACCACCCTGGACAGAGCATCCACAGCTTTGGCTCCCATTACCAGAGACGGCTAGCCTTGGTGGAGGCCAACATGAATGCCGTAACGCAACAAACTGCAGCTCCAAGCTCCCAGCAGAAGTTTCCAGGTTCCCCCAGTGACACTAAGAACCAGATGCCGGTGCAGTGGAATGAGGTCAGTTCAGGAACAGTGGATTCATCTCACGGCCAAACCAAGCAGGGATCAGGGCGGGGAAACCTCAGTCCCTTTCAGAACGTCAACTCCAACCAACAAGTTTGGCTGATGAGTCACAACTTCGCTCACGCTGCCCAGCAGAGTCACGTGCAACGGAATAGCGAGTTTAATTCCCAGAGGATCAACCAGAGGCAACCACTACGCCCGGCTAACACAGAGCAAGCTAACTTTCTGCATGGTTACCATCAGGGTTCTGCTTCAAATGACATCAGTGTAGGTTTGCTGAGTCCGTCTGTTAAAACGCTGACTGCCCAGCCTGGAAGCGTCCAGAATAACAGGGTACAAGCTAGACAAAGCAATGCCACTTTTCCAAATAATCAGGGAAATTATTCCCAGATGAACATCAACCAGCAAGGCTATGGTATTCCGACCCAGAATCCCGCGCTGAACGGAAACCACGGACTGCTACAGCCAAGGCCACCCACAGAACCCAAACCCTACAGCCGGCAGCTCACAGGGCCAACACCAACTGCAGCGCAGCAACTTGGTTACCCACAATCCAACTTTAGCCCCACATATGACACCTCCGAGGCCAGTCCCAAAAAATCAGCTGATGTGGGTGTCAACAGAACAAATACCAACGTCATGTTCTACACTGGGCAGATTCACATGTTCGATTCCAACAGTCTGGGAATGGCGGATGCAGAGAGTGCAGCCATGGCCACTGTGGGCTCCCCTGAAACAAATCAGGTCTCCAGCACAGTGGATTCAAACGGAGCAGAGCATCCGCAGATCGACTTTGACGCCATGCTGGATGATGCCGATCACTCCAGTCTCATGTCCGGAACTTTAAGCCCCACCCTCCTCCGCAGCCTATCCCAGAATTCATCCCGTCTCACCACGCCCAGGAACTCAATGACGTTGCCCCCAGTACCAGCGGGAATCGGCAACATGGCCATCGGAGACATGAGCTCCATGCTGACTGCGCTCGCAGAGGAGAGCAAGTTCCTCAATATGATATCATAGGAAAAACAGGAAGTAAAGCACAAGATTTAACGAGACAGCTTTTAAGGTGTATGACTTTGAACAAGGACATAATATTGCGTAAACATTTTTACATGCTTTTTAAAAGTGTATTATGTATAGTATTAAACTTTGGTAGCATCTTTTTGTTTTGTTCAAGAAGCCATACTTTGCCTTAGACCAGTGTATGTACAGCACATATGAACAGACAGAGAATTTGATAAGCGACAGTCCTGTATTTTTATACGACTTCTGAATTGATGACATGAACACAGGAACAAGTGCCTTGCTGTGCACAAGCATATGCAGGAATTACTTTATTCTAGCAGTATGGGACTGTATCATTTCTGTCCTCTTCAATGGATATGAAGATGTTTTGTATATTCTGTAAATTAAATGTAATATTATGCTTCCTATCCTTGTTTGTACTAGACAGGAGAGAGGTTCCAAATGAATATGCAGACAAGATATTATGAAATGTAAAACTTGACACTTGAAAGTGTAGTTCAGAATCAAAAATCCCTAATTTTGCTTTGATTTACTGAAGATCTGAATGGAATCACAGGAACATAACAGCTCTCTAAAGAGATTGCGACCCTCAAGTCTGAACCAAACTCTCTGAGCAAACCGCACAACTGATTATCTTGGATTGTTGAACTCATATACAGAAATACGTTTAAACTGTCCTGTTGTACACATATTCCTTTTACAAGGCTGGATCATGTAGATATCTTTTGTAAATTTTTAATGAAATACAATATTGTTGTTTTTCTATTACAGTGTTGTTTGCTGCTTCATTTTATACGCAAGGCGTTCGTGAAGAATATTCAACTAAGAGTTTAATGCAAAGCAATTTAGATTGCATTCAGTGTACACATCCGTTCTTGCTTTCCCTGGGAATCGAACCCATAACCTTGTCATTGTTAGCCCTATGCTTCACTGATTGAGCTACAGGAATTAAGTGTTAAGTCCTGAGTGTTAATGGATGTAGAAAGTAAATGCAATCTGCTCTTATCCTGTGCTGGTAATGCATTTCTCTTGCTTGTATGCCACATGTCGGTCACTTGAAGACAAGTCAGGAAACAGTCCAAGGCAGTCACATGACTTTAGAAATTGTTTTTCTTTTCATTTTGTTTGAGAGCGGGCTACTTTAAGAGAACTGAACGCGCGTCTTGTGCATACTGAGCAGGTTCTGGAGTAAACCACCATGTTTTCTCAAATGAACAGTGGCAGACTGACCCAGAGGAGTGGCTGCCTAAACCACATAAAACACACACTTGAAGAAGGAAACGGTCCAGGGACGAGGTCTTCGGAGTAAAAGCCTCAGGAACAAATGGTTTTATTCTGACAGTGAATTCAGCCGAGGCCTCGTTTGATCTCCCGTTTCTGATAGCTGGAATTTCGTATTCTCTCTGAGAAATGAAAGAGCAGGGAAAGTAGCCTTAGGAGGAATAGCCTGAGGATGAAAAAAATAGGGAAAAAGCGCTTGAGAGCGGACAAAAGGGGAATTGCCAGAGCCTGTGCAGTGGGTTGAAAGGCATTGAAAAAACGCGACCCTAGTGACCTTCTGAGAGAACTGCATCTGCCTTAATGATATAAGACAAGTAAAGTGTGCATGCTATCTAGAGCAATTTGTTTATAAAGATTATACTAATTTGACTCATTTCATATTTGCATGGTTTTTGATTATCACAGGCATTTCTGAGATGCTATTGAGTGCCAGTGACAAAAATTATGACTTATCCCTCAGTTTGTAAAACTTTTACAGTGCTTTTACAGTGGAGGTCTATGGGGCAAGAGTACCAGAGGATTTTAAAATAGTGGAAGTGTTTTTCTGTATGGGTGAACTTTTGGTTAGTTGTTTCTGACGTAATTCCCTTAGATGGATTGTCTCTATGTAAAAGTTGTTACATCACTTACATCTTATCCTTACATCTACCTTAAAGTTACCAGGTTTATTGGTTTTACATGACGAGAGCTGAAATCCATGTCATCTTTACGAGCGTGTACTTTTCTGAGAACTTTGTGGCACTTAGTTCTCATGTTACTAAACTCCAAGCATGAACTGTTTTTGTGGCATTATTCCTCATCTGGATAAAAGTGAAATGTAATGAGGCTATGAAATATGAAATTCTAGAAAAAATATATACAAAATTATATATATATTTGTTTTTACTTGTGTTATTTATCCAAATCCAACGTCTGCCATTCAGATGTCCATTGTAAGTGCAATACATTAGCGTACACATACTTTTTCATTTCAAAAACGCTTCTAGCCAAAAACACTGTCAATACAACTTAACAAACTTAAACTTAAAGGCACAATATGTAAGATTTTTACATATTCAATATCCAAAAATATATATAATAAATAAATATCCAAAAACCACTAGAACAGTGTTATATATTTTGCTTACTTGTGTACTTACATTATCCCAAATGTTTCGAAGAATGTTTAAATCCAGAGAAATAAGCAATTTTAACTAGTGACACGGAGCGTGTTCATAGTGTCATTGTGTCGCCTGCCAATGACGTCATAACCCCTCGATTTCCGGTTTTGTTTTGTAGAAAACATGGAAACACCAAAGACGCTTTAATATGTTGTGTGTTTTAATAGACCTGTGACGACCGCACAGAATAGCATTATAACAGAACGTTCAAATGTATCTAGTATGATAAAACAGCACTGCTTTACCCCACATACGCATGACCGGAAGGAGCGGAAGCTCTCAACTGTGGCATAATAAAAGCCCCGCTGCTTTCCAGCCATGTGTCGCGCTCGTTCAGCGGCCTCGTTTCGCTT
>NW_015505628.1:571045-603297 GCF_001515645.1 Sinocyclocheilus grahami
TTGTGTCGCCTGCCAATGACGTCATAACCCCTCGATTTCCGGTTTTGTTTTGTAGAAAACATGGAAACACCAAAGACGCTTTAATATGTTGTGTGTTTTAATAGACCTGTGACGACCGCACAGAATAGCATTATAACAGAACGTTCAAATGTATCTAGTATGATAAAACAGCACTGCTTTACCCCACATACGCATGACCGGAAGGAGCGGAAGCTCTCAACTGTGGCATAATAAAAGCCCCGCTGCTTTCCAGCCATGTGTCGCGCTCGTTCAGCGGCCTCGTTTCGCTTCGACGGCTTTCTGCCTCACCCTGCTTCATACTACTACGTTAATAAATCATTAATACATTAGCTCAAACATGAACATGATTTCTGCCCGAGTCCCGTCGGATTGCATCGGCTGTGCGGATGAAGACCACAACTCCCATGATTCCACACTCAGTCACGCCGTCATCAAACTACGCCTTTGTTTCTTTGTTTGTTTTGAATACGCGCCCTCTAGCCGCGAAAAATTACATATTGTCCTTTAAGTGAGGGTAGCACCATATTTAAATTTTGACAGGAATGAAAACGAGGCTGTGAGGTTAAGAAGAAGCCCACATGCGCTCAATCCCTTACAAAAATTAACCATGGTTTTATTAAAGTAAGAGTGTAGTAATCATGTTTTTTGGTGTATACTATTTGTATAGCCAGTTTTACTACAATTACCATGGTTAAACTATGGTCAGTGTAGCAACACCATGTTTAATTTGTGGTTACCATAGTTTAACTATATTAACCATGTTTTTTATCTATTTATTTTATTTCATTTTTTTTATTTTCGTGAGGGATGGATTGTACTGTTTAACATTGTTAAGCTGACGAAACGTCTTTCTGACAGAAAAAGAATCTTTCAGTAGACAAAAACTACATAAAACAGTTTTGAAAGCTGTAAGATTAAGTTGTAAAGAGTCTTGTAGCGTTAAATTTAAAATGGCATCTGACCTGATTAAGTATGAAGAGGTGGCGCGAACGTAAATATTCACCGTTTCTCTTGAAAGTATCCCAAACAGTGTCACTTGAAACTTTATATGGGACAGGAATAGAGCATCCATTAACTTCCCCTCAGAGTCCAACGAGAGCTGCGAGAAAGACAGACAGATATAATAGGAGAAGGAGAGCGTGGGCTTGTGGGATTTGGTAATGGTGTGTGTTGAGAGCGGGGCTCAGGAGATCGCTGAGCTAACGATGCTGTAATGTAGTGCTGCTGTCCGCATGAGCAGCGGCCTGACGGATTGGGTGAGCAGCGAGAGCAGACCGAAGAACTCCACACACACACCGGCCGATCAATCAATTAAAGACACTGGCAGAAAGAGACGCTAATTAACACACTGCAGGCCGAGACACACACGCAGGCTGCCGCTAGTCAGTGCACTGGGCTAGAGATTAGCATTTTTCAAAAAAATCGGAAATTACGTCAGCGCAGGGTAAAGTTAGTTCCGTTACAAGTCTGGTCCTATTATATTAGTATGCCCTTTTCTCAAATAATGCTTCTACCCTTTCCTGTTTTCCAAGTTGTTGTTATCTACAAAGAGATAGCATTTTACTTGTTTGTAATTTATATGGCCACTCAGACAACTGACTCATGAGATAATAATATGCTCAACGCTCCGGCAAATCCCTTTTTATATCGTTTTTGATCTCCAGTACATTTGAGCATATTATCTCAATTTACTCAGTCATTTCCCTCGAATCACCACATCACTATTAATTACTTATAAATGTCAATATTTATGTCCATATGCAAATTTTTCCAAGAATACATTAAACAATTCTGAGTCCAGTTGAATCATATTAAACTCAACACAACAACGTAATCCGATACAATAGGAATAAAGTCATGAATTGCAGGGCACATTATACAACGTACATTTAAGCCATCACAATAATGCAAAGGAGAGCAAAGTAGAAAATACAATATTACTTTAATAATAATAATAATTATTATTATTGTGAAAAAAATTCACGTGGAGAGTCATAATGCACAGTCAGCACCAAACGGACAGAACGGCAAAACTAACTGAATTATAATTGCCACCATTTAGAATTAAACAAACTTGCATTTGTGATGACCCGAGCTGACGCAAAAAGCTAATTGTGAAATGTTTGCGCTTTGTAAAGTACCGGCAGTTCAAGCATTTTCATAATATCTAATTCATTAAAAAAAACACTTCTCGAACTCATTCTTGTTAAGTACGGCCGCTGTTGTCACCGGAAAAACTTTTACCCTGCAAGCGCCAATCTGGAAGCCAGAAACACAGAAGTGTGAAAAAGGCTAATTCCCCTTGTCCAAATACCCACACTTACACTTGACCACTTGACTACTTCAATGACATATTTCCAGTATTTGGCCCAAGTGTCCAAGTGAGGATGACCACAAGTGTGTGTGTAGAACTTTTCATTACCTGAATACAAGTGTTTACGTAGCTTCATTTTTATTTTAAACACTTTGCATTTTAAAATCAACTTTTAAATGTCTGTTCAGTAAACATGACACAATTTAATTTGTGGTGCTTCTAATTAAGTGATGAAAAGCAGTTGCAAATGTTACTAACTACTCTTCTTTGCACCAATAAAACGTGCATCACTTTGTTTTTCTACCAAATTATGTAATAATATCTAATTATTATATTAATATTTAACTTACATTGGAAAGGTTTCCGTGTTCCTCTCACGAGATCTCGGCAAAAATCTTACGATTTATTTCCAGAACATGATGCATGATGGGACACACTAAGCTCCAGATTGGTATTCAAGTGTGGATTTTAGTGTGCATTAAGGGCACTGCACTTTGGCATTTTTAAGAAATGGGACAGTCTTGCACACTTACTTTCAGTCGCGCACACATGCGTTCAAGTGGCCAAGACTAGTTGGGTTAACTTCAACAGCAGTGAATTGGAGAGTACCACAAATATATTTTTGCATTCCCATTTGCTCAAATAGCAAAAGAAAAACTCAACTATAGTGTTTTCATGACTTTCAATAAAAGGAAAAAAATTGAGAGAGGCTGAAAACGGCAGTATATATATATATATATATTTACGATGCTGATGACCGTTAAACATGTCATCACAGTCTTGTGAAAAGGGTCCATTGGGAGATGAGAGGGTCTGTGTTACTTACTATTGGAGAAAGCGTAACAACTAACTTGGTGTGTCTTAAAGGGGTCATATGATGCAATTTCAAGTTTTCCTTTCTCTTTGGAGTTCACAGTTCGTGTATAGATAAGATCCCTAAAGTTGCAAAGACTAAAGTCTCAAACCCAAAGAGATATTCTTTATAAAAGTTAAGACTGGTCCACGCCCTCCTAAAACGCCTCGTTTAAACACGCCCCCACATGTCTACATCACTATGTGGGAAGATTTGCATAATGCCTCCCAAATGTTCACACAAATAACTTTTATTCTCGCTTTAGTAATGTTACCGCCGCAGCCATGTCGTGAAGACGCTGTGTTTCATTGTGAAAGCGAAACTACTTTGTTTGGTCTTCCAAAAGAGGACACGACTAGAAATCAGTGGTTAAGTTGTATTTACAACACTGTTCCAGAACACTTCAACCCAAATATTCAGATGTGTGCAGCGCATTTTACGGAGGACTGCTTCCTGATCCTGGGAGAGTAGCTCTGCACAAAGGCTGTTTCTATAAAGTGGGGCAATTTCAACTTTGCAAGGACAGTCTGGTGCTTCTGACTCACAGCCTGTAAGTATGTTTTCATATTAAAAGAATTTGCCACTGACGATTCAAACGCGAGTTTTGAGCAGTGTAGAGTAGCACTTGTTGTTTGTCATTTCTCCGATCACAAATGCAGACATGGTTTTATGTTTACACGGCGCGATATGCAACGCAACACGTAAAAAGACAGTATAAGTCATTATAATCCGTAATTATGTCCCCACTGGACGCAACGAATGCCTCGTTTGTAATGGGTTTTATTGGTGTTGTCTCGTCGCTCAGGCTGGGACAGGGCATCATCCTTGAGGGGCGTAACATTTCCGTCACACGCTTGAGGTATTCGGCCAATCACAACGCACTGGATAGCTGGCCAATCACAGCACACCTCGCTTTTCAGACCGATGAGCTTTGTATAAATCGACGTGTTTCAGAAAGGCGGGGCATAGAGGAGAAACAATAATGTACAGTATGTGGAAAATAATGTGTTTTTAACCTTAAACCGCATAAACACATTGCATTACACCAAATACACAAAATTATGTTCTTTTTAGCAGCATCATATGACCCCTTTAATAACCAATCACATTACAGCCTTGACGTCATTGAATTTCAGTCAGAGTTGTGCGATACTCAATCAGCGTTTATGGATACCGTAGGAATGAATGAGAAATGCCGTGAGCTGTATCCCACCTGTCGCAAGAAGTCAGTGACTTCTCTTATAAAACGGCATTCTTTTCGGTGTAAAATCCAAAACGAGCTTAACCCATTTAATCCCCAAATTTTCCCAGACATGAAAATATCCAAATAATGTGTCATTAATAACCCTTTGAAATAATCAATAAATAATCAAATAATTTTGGACTAGTGTGTGAAAATTTGTGTTTTATGGTTGGTCACAATTGTGACCGGTGGGATAATGTGTACTATACTGAATTAACATACTATATTTCTGCAGTTATCAAAATTGTTAGGCCTATATATCTTAGCCCAGCTATGTTTGATCACATTCTGGGGTTATTATTATGCATAAAAAACCCTTATACAACATTGATAGGAATACTGAGATAAAAGACAAAAAAATACAACCATGAACGTATTTAAAAAAATTTACTTTATTGTAACATATATTATAAAATGTTTATATTAGTGCTACCAGTATTACAACATAAATATTGTAACTTATTTGTAACATTTGAAATGTTAATTTAGTGCAGTAGCCTATTCTCTTTAACTTTGTCATTGCAAGATTTTAGTGCAACAGCAATTGGATGTATTATATACCTAAATGCACTATTGTTGCCATCAACATATTTACTCATTCTATGACCACACTCAGCTAAACGGAATAATTATGAATTCATATATTAACTGGACACCTTAAAGATAATGTGGACCAAAAATCTGTGTCATATTTTCATGTTAACATACTTCTGTAACGGGGCTGACGAGACGTGAAACGTGTGGATCCATCTGCAGGCTTTATTAAAGAGACGTAGTACACAGGCAGAGTCAAAACAATGGCAAACAGGTATATGGTGGGCAAAACACAAGAATAGTCCTAGGGCTAGCGTAGGTCACCGATCAGCAGACAGAATCAAAGGGGCGAGACGAGAGGGAGAAATCCAAGAAAACAGGCAAAGATCAGAAACCGCAAAAACAGGCAAGGCAAAACAAGGAAAACACGGAGACTCGGAAAGGGGTACAGGCTAAACAATACTCAGCAGAGAAAGGTGGTTAGAGTGGGTGTTTTATAGTGAATGAGGTAATTAGAAACAGCTGTGTGCAATGAGTGCAATCAGGGCAGTGTGCAATTTGTGCAAAGAATGATGGGATATGTAGTCCAGGGTGCTATGCAACAGTTTGTGTAGTGCGAGAGTCAATGTAATGGAAAGTGTGACATCTGGTGGTGAATAAACGGAAGTCCGTGGACTGAATTCGTGACTTTGATGCAGCCATCATCTTCTCATGGTGCAAACAGAAAGTAACTGCTCTGGTCATGTGACAATTTGCACTAACCATGTGATGCTGCACATATTTAATTTTCTTTATTTTTTCCATATTTGCATATTAAAGACTCTTTATTTTTTCCATATTGCAGAAAATGCACTAAAAGGAACATTTTTCAAGCTTTATAAATGAAAATCTTCTTTATGGTCGGTCACTATTTTGCGTGGTGGGATTAAAGGCACAGTTTTCACCACTAGATGGCGCGTATTCAAAACAAACAAAGAAACAAAGGCGTAGTTTGATGACGCCGTGACTGAGTGTGGAATCATGGGAGTTGTGGTCTTCATCATCACAGCCGATGCAATCCGACGGGACTCGGGCAGAAATCATGTTCATGGATGAGTTGATGATTTATTAACGTAGTAGTATGAAGCAGGGTGAGGCTGAAAGCCGTTGAAGTGAAACGAGGCGCTGAACGAGCGCGACACACGGCTCGGAAGCAGCGGAGCTTTTATTATGCCACAGTCGAGTGCTTCCACTGCTTCCGGTCGTGAGTATGTGGGGTAAAGCAGCGGAGCTTTTATTATGCCACAGTCGAGCACTTCAGCTGCTTCCGGTCGTGTGTATGTGGGCTAAAGCAGCGGAGCTTTTATTATGCCACAGTCGAGTGCTTCCACTGATGTTTCCATGTTTTCTACAAATCGAGGGGTTATGACGTCATTGGCAGGCGACACAATGACACTATGAACACGCTCCGTGTCACTAGTTAAAATTGCTTATTTCTCTGGATTTAAACATTCTTCGAAACATTTGGGATAATGTAAGTACACAAGTCAGCAAAATATATAACACTGTTCTAGTGGTTTTTGGATATTTTACTAAAAAAATCTTACATATTGTGCCTTTAAATCAAAGTTCAAGGTAAATCAGGTTGATCTCTTGCTCCTGACCTGCGGTAACCACTCGCACACAAACTGGCTTCTGTCAGTGTCCAGAAACTCAGAAAACATCAAAGACAGATCAGATTCTCCTTTCATCTGACGACATGTCCAGGTTACTGCTGATGTCGTTATGAGGCTACAAAACTCAAGAGATTAAACTTTCTCTTTTTTCTACTTATTAGAAATGATTTCGAAAATGTATATTAAGTATAAAATATAATAATAGGAATATTTAATTGAATTTTATTGACATACCAATAATGGATACGTCATTGCCCCATCATCTCTCTTAAATGGACAGCAATAAATTATGGTGAAAATTTAACTTTTAACTCATATTTTAAATGCATTATTTATCCTTTTTATACCGTACATTGTAATTTTTTGATTCATTTACAAATTCACAGGATTCAGCAGAACTGTTGGTGTTTGCTGGATCAGTGTGAACTTAAGTGCAATTTGGGTCAATTCAGTTCTGGGAAAGGGAAAAAAAAAAGTGTTTAAATCGGTGAAATAAAGTATTTGAGTGTCCCAGCATAACACTTGTGCTGTTTTGGTCTCACCCACTTGTAGAGGTGAGGTGCATTTAAAGCATTTTGTGAATTAAAATGCAGATTAATATAATCAATGTTTGATTCTAGAACACTTTGTTATATATATATGTTTTTTTCCCATTAACCATTATGCAAAATATTTTAATAGCTCTAAAATAGGCTGAAATAATTAATCAATCAATCATTTATTTATTTAAGTTTTATTTTTAGTTTTTATTTTATTTATTTATTTGATCAAGCAGAATCAGAGCATTTTAGCCTGCGGTCCATTGAAGATTTATTCAGGACTTTCAGGGTTTGTGGATCTTCTGTCCCACTTCTACAGCTCTACGTCATTATTACTGTAAGACGACATTCACACGGCCTGTTTTATTCTTCTTTGATGGATCATGTGCTGGAATCCTTGATAGGTCATTCATTTTACTATAATAATAACATGTAAATTTCTCCTCTGGACTCCAGCTTGGGTTTGAGGAAAATCTAAATTCATTTTCGAGTCATTATAAGTCCAGAAACATATTGTATGCAAGAGTATATAGTATATCATAACACTGCATACTTCACTTGTGTTATGAATTACAATCTGACTGTTGAATTTCAGAAAAACCTGCCACATTACATTACACCCCAAAAGTCCATATATGTATATAATAATAATTTTTAGTGTTATTTTCTCAACCCTTCCAGAAAACTGAAAAAATCCCTTATTCAGTAATGATCAACAAATGACAGAAATTTCATATTTTTTCCAGTGTTTTTTTTTTTAAAGCACTTGTTGACTCTTTGGGGGGGGCTGTTTCTAATATTTCTTATTTCCATCCATTTTCTTGCTTTTCTTTTAGATAATGTTTGAAACTTTGGTATTTTAGCACTTCTTGTGTTGTTGCCTTCTTGATCACTTCAGGATAAATCCCTGTATTGTATTTCTCATTTGTAACTTGCCCTGGATAAAAAATTGTCTGCTAAATGAATAAATGTAAATATCTTTTTTTGTATTATTATTATTATTATTATTGCATTACAGTAAATATAATTGTGGAGGCATGTGCTTATTTACTTATTTGTTTAATCACAATGCAATATATCTTAAAATTGTGTGTGTAATAATATTATAAAAAAAATTTATTTTAATTTTTTATTTTATTTTTTGTGTTAATCACTGTGCAAAATATCTTAAAATCTCAAATACAATATTCTAATAAAATATGTATTATTATTATTATTGCCATCATTGCATTACAGTAATACGACATGGGGAGGGATATGCTTTTTTTTATTGTCTCTGTATTAATCACTATGCAAAATATCTTAATCCTAAAATAGTCTGAAATAATTTCTTATTTATTTGATTATTTTCGTCATTACAGTAATGAGAATTGTGGAGGGTTATGCTTAACATTTATTGATTGATTGATTGACTGATTGATTGATTTATGCATTAATCACCATGCAAAATATCCTAATAGTTCTAAAACAGGCTGAAATAATAATTTCTTATGTTTTATTGTATTTACTTATTTGCATTACAGTAATAAGAATTACTGATGGATATAGCCTAATTCATTTTATTTATTTATTTTCAATTTTGGGGTGAAATATGAGCTGCACGTGTTCTTTGTGAGATTGACCCAGCTAGACAAACTGAATTGTTCCTCTCACTGAAACAAGATGCTCAGGATATAATTCACAGACAGATGCATTTAAAAGTAAGCAGCGTTTGCCGGTGTGGAGCTCAACAGGCTTCAGAAATGCTCTCATCTCACACGTCTCTGGAGTCTAATCACGAGCGGACGCCTGACAGCACTCGAACCCTGATGAGCTATTGTGAGAGCTAATTAATAACGAGAGAGAGAGAGACTCCTCAAGCACTCTCCAGCTTCTTTAGTGCTGACGGAGTGAGCTGGTGGCCTGCTCTCAGATCTCTCTCCCGGTCTCAGAGAGAGAGAGACGCCTGCGGGCAAAGCCCTGGAGAACCGTGGCTCCTGATCCGCATTAACCGTGACGTGTTGACTGAAAGACTGCTGATGAAAGGGAAAGACGCCTTTAAAGCAGCTGGAACCCTCCGAGGCTCCTCATCAGACTCAGGTTGATGATCTGAACGGAGACGGCGAGCCCCGTGTTTTATTACGGCGGAGTCTTTTATCTATCTCTCGGAGAGCTGCGTCGAGTCGGACAGATTCTGGGTGTTCGGCTCCGGTGGCATCGTGACACTGTTAGGACTTCATAGAGTCATGTCTCTTCAGCTGCTATCAAATAAAAACAGTTTCTGCATGTGGCACATTAAACTATTATGATATTCCAGATCGTTTATATACTTTATTAGACTGACTGAACGAGCCACATTCAAAGCTGTTGTAAAATAAAGCAGTTAGACACTAAAGCGTGTTTTTAGTAATGAGAATTGTGGAGGGATGTGCGTATTTATTTATTTAGCATTAATCACAATGCAGACTATCTTAATAGTTCTAAAATAGGCAGGAATAGTCATTTCTTATTTTTACTTATTTATACATTACAGTAATGAGAATTGTTGAGTGATGTGCTCATATTTATTTATTTTATTTGAATTAATCACTAAGCAAAATATCTTAATAGTTCTAAAAATAGGC
Organism: Sinocyclocheilus grahami; assembly: GCF_001515645.1. Lineage (NCBI taxonomy): Eukaryota > Metazoa > Chordata > Actinopteri > Cypriniformes > Cyprinidae > Sinocyclocheilus > Sinocyclocheilus grahami. The sequence goes on from NW_015505628.1 coordinate 580,808, forward strand.
TGAAATAATTTCTTATTTTATTATATTATATTCTTTATTTTTATTTTTTGGTATTTATTATTTTATGTATTTTTTTTAATTACAGTAATGAGAATTGCAGGGATATGCTTTATTTATTTAGTTAGTTCAGCATTAATCACTATGCAAAATATCTTAATTATTTATTTACATATTTTCCACACACACTCTAAAAAATACTGGGTTAATATAACCCAGCGCTGGGTTAAAAAGGGACAAACCCAGCTACAAAACAACCCAACCGCTGGGTCAAAACAGCCCAACCGCTGGGTCAAAACAACCCAACCGCTGGGGTCAAAACAACCCAACCGCTGGGGTCAAAACAACCCAACCGCTGGGGTCAAAACAACCCAACCGCTGGGGTCAAAACAACCCAACCGCTGGGGTCAAAACAACCCAACCGCTGGGGTCAAAACAACCCAACCGCTGGGGTCAAAACAACCCAACCGCTGGGGTCAAAACAACCCAACCGCTGGGGTCAAAACAACCCAACCGCTGGGGTCAAAACAACCCAACCGCTGGGGTCAAAACAACCCAACCGCTGGGGTCAAAACAACCCAACCGCTGGGGTCAAAACAACCCAACCGCTGGGGTCAAAACAACCCAACCGCTGGGGTCAAAACAACCCAACCGCTGGGGTCAAAACAACCCAACCGCTGGGGTCAAAACAACCCAACCGCTGGGGTCAAAACAACCCAACCGCTGGGGTCAAAACAACCCAACCGCTGGGGTCAAAACAACCCAACCGCTGGGGTCAAAACAACCCAACCGCTGGGGTCAAAACAACCCAACCGCTGGGGTCAAAACAACCCAACCGCTGGGGTCAAAACAACCCAACCGCTGGGGTCAAAACAACCCAACCGCTGGGGTCAAAACAACCCAACCGCTGGGGTCAAAACAACCCAACCGCTGGGGTCAAAACAACCCAACCGCTGGGGTCAAAACAACCCAACCGCTGGGGTCAAAACAACCCAACCGCTGGGGTCAAAACAACCCAACCGCTGGGGTCAAAACAACCCAACCGCTGGGGTCAAAACAACCCAACCGCTGGGGTCAAAACAACCCAACCGCTGGGGTCAAAACAACCCAACCGCTGGGGTCAAAACAACCCAACCGCTGGGGTCAAAACAACCCAACCGCTGGGGTCAAAACAACCCAACCGCTGGGGTCAAAACAACCCAACCGCTGGGGTCAAAACAACCCAACCGCTGGGGTCAAAACAACCCAACCGCTGGGGTCAAAACAACCCAACCGCTGGGGTCAAAACAACCCAACCGCTGGGGTCAAAACAACCCAACCGCTGGGGTCAAAACAACCCAACCGCTGGGGTCAAAACAACCCAACCGCTGGGGTCAAAACAACCCAACCGCTGGGGTCAAAACAACCCAACCGCTGGGGTCAAAACAACCCAACCGCTGGGGTCAAAACAACCCAACCGCTGGGGTCAAAACAACCCAACCGCTGGGGTCAAAACAACCCAACCGCTGGGGTCAAAACAACCCAACCGCTGGGGTCAAAACAACCCAACCGCTGGGGTCAAAACAACCCAACCGCTGGGGTCAAAACAACCCAACCGCTGGGGTCAAAACAACCCAACCGCTGGGGTCAAAACAACCCAACCGCTGGGGTCAAAACAACCCAACCGCTGGGGTCAAAACAACCCAACCGCTGGGGTCAAAACAACCCAACCGCTGGGGTCAAAACAACCCAACCGCTGGGGTCAAAACAACCCAACCGCTGGGGTCAAAACAACCCAACCGCTGGGGTCAAAACAACCCAACCGCTGGGGTCAAAACAACCCAACCGCTGGGGTCAAAACAACCCAACCGCTGGGGTCAAAACAACCCAACCGCTGGGGTCAAAACAACCCAACCGCTGGGGTCAAAACAACCCAACCGCTGGGGTCAAAACAACCCAACCGCTGGGGTCAAAACAACCCAACCGCTGGGGTCAAAACAACCCAACCGCTGGGGTCAAAACAACCCAACCGCTGGGGTCAAAACAACCCAACCGCTGGGGTCAAAACAACCCAACCGCTGGGGTCAAAACAACCCAACCGCTGGGGTCAAAACAACCCAACCGCTGGGGTCAAAACAACCCAACCGCTGGGGTCAAAACAACCCAACCGCTGGGGTCAAAACAACCCAACCGCTGGGGTCAAAACAACCCAACCGCTGGGGTCAAAACAACCCAACCGCTGGGGTCAAAACAACCCAACCGCTGGGGTCAAAACAACCCAACCGCTGGGGTCAAAACAACCCAACCGCTGGGGTCAAAACAACCCAACCGCTGGGGTCAAAACAACCCAACCGCTGGGGTCAAAACAACCCAACCGCTGGGGTCAAAACAACCCAACCGCTGGGGTCAAAACAACCCAACCGCTGGGGTCAAAACAACCCAACCGCTGGGGTCAAAACAACCCAACCGCTGGGGTCAAAACAACCCAACCGCTGGGGTCAAAACAACCCAACCGCTGGGGTCAAAACAACCCAACCGCTGGGGTCAAAACAACCCAACCGCTGGGGTCAAAACAACCCAACCGCTGGGGTCAAAACAACCCAACCGCTGGGGTCAAAACAACCCAACCGCTGGGTCAAAACAACCCAACCGCTGGGTTTGTCCCTTTTTAACCCAGAATTTTTTAGAGTGTACACACACACACACGTATATTATATGCATGTATATATATATATGTATAATTTACAATTTACACTGAATATTCTGTTCAAAAGTTTACACCCCTCCTAGTTTTTCCCCCTTTAATATTTGCATATTTTCACTGTTTAAAACATATATGATTTTGTCATATCATTATGTTTGTCATAATGCACCAGATTAACTTTTTTTTTATTTTAAGTTTTGAAGTGGAAGTAGGTGAAGATTCTTCCAGTGTTGTAATAGTTGTGTTTGAGTCCCTCATGTGTCTTCAGTCTGATGATGGATCTCAGCGTCACACAATCACTGCTGAAGACGCTGGAAAACCACAAGAATGTGCAAAGAATCACAGAAACAAAATGCAGTAGTTCTGATCATCTTGCATTTTTTTAAATAATAATGATTGTGCAGATTCTGCATATATAAAGTAATTATATCCTCCAATAATAGCAGATGTTACCTGGTCTTTCCAAACAGACCCATGGAGTCTGTTGTTGACTGTGTCTCTGCTGAAGCGTCTTTCTTCCTGTCATGAGCAGAAACATGCAGAAACATGAGACTCAAACCCTGACAAGACCAGTAAAGACACGTCAAACAGCAGACAGTGAAACCCCAGGACAGACGGGCGGACAAAACAAGACGTCTCCAAGAATCATGTCTAACCTTGTCCTGAAACGATACTCAGTTTCACACAGACTGTCTTTAGAGAGGTTTTTATAGTTCATCTTGTGACATTTTAGCTAAATCGCAAATATTTGTACTAAAATTCCTCACATAAAAAATGTAAAAATTAGTCAAATGGGTCACTAGTTGTCATCCAGTAAGAGAATAGAGCTATGAAATGAATGTGGAGCAGTTTAAATATTCACTCAGAAGTGAAAATGGAAAAAAAATTAAATAAAATCCAAGAATGCATTACACAAAGCTCAGTAAAAATATTCCCTCACAAGTGAATAACATTTTTTTTTAAATAGCATAAAAGATATTTAAAAAAAAATAATGTGCGATTATGAAAAATTATTTTTCAAAGTTGTTAATACAATGAAGATTACTGGAGTATTTTTCAGTGTAGGACACAACTGAGATATTGAAGAGGTCATTTAAATATCAAATATTTTTACTAAAATTCCACAAAAAATTTAATTATTCAAATGAGTCACTAGTTGTCATACATTAAGAGTACAGAGCTATAAAATGAATGTGGAGCAGCTTAAATATTCACTGAAAAGTGAATAAATATTTGTAAAATATATATATTTTTTAATTAATTTTTTTTTTTTATATATTTAAAAATATATTGTTAAATATTAAAAATATATGTATATTTTAAAATATTTGTAAAATGTATTTGTTTTTAAAGTCAGGCATTGCATGTATCCTCCACAAAAAATTCCAAAATGCATTGCACAAAGCACAGTAAAAACATTCACTGAGAAGTAAATACATATATTTAAAAATAGATCAACAAAATAAAAGATATTTTAAAAAATATGTTTAAAAATATTTTTTTAAAAGTCAGGCATCACATGTATCATTCACCAAAAATCCCAGAATGAATTGCACAAAGCTCAGTAAAAAAATATTAACTGAGAAGTAAATGTATTTATATTTTTATTTAAAAAATATAAAAAAGTAAAAATATATATATAATAAAAAATATATACAGTATGTGACCCTGGAGCACTAGCCAACAATACATTGTATGGGTCAAAATTATTGATTTTTCTTTTATGCCAAAAATCATTAGGATATTAAGTAAAGATCATGTGCCATGAATATATTTTGTAAATGTCCTACTGTAAATATATCAAAACTTAATTTTTGATTAGTAATATGCATTGCTAAGAACTTCATTTGAACAACTTTAAAGATGATTTTCTCAATATTTAGATTTTTTTGCACGCTCAGATTCCAGATTTATTAATAGTTGTATCTCAGCCAAATATCGTCCGATCCAAACAACTTATTTATTCAGCTTTCAGAGGATGTATAAACCTTAATTTCGGGAAAAGAAAAAAAAAAAGATCCTTATGACTGGTTTCGTGGTCCAGGGTCACATATTTGTTTTAATGTGTGATTAATGTTTTATGTTCTCTACATTTGTATGTTGCAAAACAAAAAAGCTTTTTTTTTTTCTTCAAAGTTCTTAATAACGATTACTGGAGTATGAAAAACATTGTTTCCAGCAGCAGATTTTTTTCAGTGTAGGAGAAGCAATTGAGATATTAAAGAGCTGATTAGTGATTTCTGGCTCCTGTGGGTCTGAAGCTCCGTCGAGTCAGAAACACGAGCCAGAGGCAAAAGAGAGTCGTGGCAAAGGCTCACAAGAATGACGGAGATCCTGCAAATTTAAAGGTGCTATGAGCGGAGCGGCGGCCCTCAGGGGCCGATTTTAAGACTTATTAATATCTCATGGCTCTGTCCCACTGACTTCTGCCCTCCTCATTATAATACGACAGCAGCCAGCCAATCAGAGCGTGCGGCTAATGCCGGGGGTCAGGAGGGCGGGTCTGGTGAATATTAATATTTCTAACTGCATAATTCTGTAGTGCCCAGAGGTCAGCGACGGTCGGGAAGAACCCTGCGGCGGATCGTCTAACCAACACCAGGAGAACCACAGCCAAAGAAAACTACGGAAGCTGTGTGTGTTTTCATTATGAAACCCTAGTGAGCTCCCTACCTAGACAGCATTTTAAGGTATCATAGGCCTGACGTAAAGACTGTAGCATCAGTAAGTGTCTTTCTAAAGTACCTTCTTTTAGTCAGTCAGGCATCACATTTATTTCATCAAAAATCTCAGAATGCACTGAGCAAAGCTCAGTAAACATATTCGATAATGAGTGAATAAATATATCTAAAATATATATTGTAAAAACATTTAATAAAAATAAAAAAACTGTAATAAATATAATAAATATATATTTAAAAATATTGTAAAAAAAAAAATAAAAAAAAAATGACACTTTTTTCAATTGCTAACCAGCGTTTACCAATACATAAAGTACTTTTTCTAAACTCTTAACACAGCAACACACCTACATCACACAATTAGCCAAATAGTTCATTTTCTGTCCAAAACCGCATTTTGTTAAATAAATACAAACTCTACATTTCAAAATGCTGAATACGTTTTTCTACATATACTAACTCTATCAAAACACAGCAAACCCCGATTCAAAATAGAGTCATTCGGTCAAAACATTAGCTCTAGTTTCTATCCAACCGAAACATATAGTCAATCATAGCACAGCGACTGTCAAAATACTAACAGTTGATGACTTTACAAAAACTCAACTCAACTCAAACTTTATTTATATAGCACTTTATAAAAAATGCATTACTTGTCATGTTTCAGTTCTACCTGCATATACAGTAATAGACAATATAAAAATCCATATTTTTTTTTGTAATTTAGCCTTCAACTGAAACCCATTTTACATTTGTAAGTGTTGAATGTGTTCATTCTTGGCCACATACAGTCTAAAAATCATAAATGTGATTGTGTGTGTTTGTCAGTGCATCTTGCACAGCTTTAGCAGGAATGCTAACTCAAGTGTTATAGGCTGGACTAGATTTACCACAAACGAGCTCCATCTGGCCGCCATAACCCCGTCTCAACCCCTGGAGCCGGAAGAAAGACCAGCCCTATCACAGTATAGAGGAGCAAAGAAAGTCACCAACACATGCTCTGCTCAAAACAATCAATTCTGTCAAAATACTCACTGGCGAATAAATAAATACATTAACAAAATTATCTTAATTATAAACATTTTTTTAAAAGTCAAGCACCTTATGTATCCTTCAGAAAAAACATTAGCACAAAACCGTTATTGCATCGTTCATTTAATCGGATGTTCATCTAACTTTCTTTTTAAACATTAATGCTTAGTTTCAAACGGCTCAAAAGAAATGTTCCCATAACGTTTTCCCTAATGTTCATTAACAAAGAAAAAACATTTTTTGTTTGTTTGTTTTTTAACATTTAAAAACTGAACATTCCGAAATAATATTTTCATAACTTAAAGGGATCGTTGGCACATATTAGAACATATTTTTGATGCTAGCCTCTGTGTTGGCCTACAAAAGTATTGTTTTTGATATTTTTATTTTTTGTAAAACGTTTTTGAGTACCTTGAAAATCACTCTATAAATAATGTATTATTTATTAAAATGTATTATAAATAAATTTAATTAAATACTGAAAAGCATCAAAAAGAAACCTAGAAAATATATCAAATAAAAATAATAATAAAATAAAAAATAAAATTAACATGAACTGAAATAAAATAAATATTTTATATTTACTTATTATCATAACTTTAATTCAGCTATAGTTGCAATGAAATATTTCTCATTTTCTTTTAGTTCAACATGAGGCACTAAAGTAACTTAAATTAAAATAAAAATGAGTAAAAACTATATAACATTAAAAAAAAGAATAAAATGCACACAACAAAATTATTAGAAGTTTAACTAAAACTAAAATGAAAACAGAAAATATCAAATTAAATAAACAAAAATTACAATAGCATCTCAATTATACTTAAAAATAAATAAATAAGTACTTCACTCTGTTTATAAAAATAAACTGCACAAAACCAAATTGAAAAGTATGACACGAAACAAAAATGAACAAGGATGATTTCTTATGTATATATTTGTTTCAGTAAATTCAATTATGTATTAAACAGGACTAGAAAGGAAAAAGGAGTCAGTTCTCATCATCCAGAAGTGGGACAGTTCTTCTGTCCCTAAAACTATATTTCTTATTCTGCCAGTGATTTTCGCCGCGGCCCGCGAGACGATTCCTGGACTCCAGGTCTGTCAGTGTCATGAAGTAATTACACATAAATATTCATGCCATGTTTCTATGCAAAATAGCATCTGTTTTTGAAATAACATACCATCTGTTTTGGGGACTTTTAGGGACAATTGTGATAAAGAGCTCTTGTGATACGCATTATCCATTTTGATCTGAAGAGACGGATGTTTTGGTTGCGCTGTTGGACGTCGAGGTGTGTTTCAGTGATAGATCATCCTAATCACGCCATGCAATCCTCATCAAACAAGTGGAGATATTCACCGTCCGAGGCTTTTCTTCATTTATGCCTTATTTGTACTATTTCAACACAGCCAAACAAAACTAACTCTGGGGGTTTAAATACATATAAATATATTGTTTTTAAAGCATATATATATATTATATATTTTATTTTATTGTATATATATATTGTATATATATATTTTGCCAAATAAAACCGAAATTTTGACCCTGGCTTCATCCAATGCCTTACCTGCATTTTCAAACATAACATTTCAGAAAATTTGGAATACAAAACAATTATCTTCATGTACTGTGATTTATCACCTGGTTAATCAACTAGTTATTATTCACCTGTAATGTCTTGCCTTAATAGTTCATGCAAATATGCAAATTCTGCCATCATTTACTCACCTTCATGTTGCTTCAAACCATATGATTTTCTTTGTTCTGTGGCAAACAACAGATATATTTTCGGACAAATTGCACAGTGAAGTATGAGTGAGATTTGCAGCATATTTAGTGTTTATTGTTTTATAAAATATGAACTGAAGGACGACGCAAAACTCATTTTGATTTTAATTTCACATGCATTTTCAAATCACAGATGAAAAATTGCCATCAAAACTAAACTGATTTTTTGACACAAAAACATTTTACTAACATTATGAGTGCACTGCATGGTGGAGAAAAATTCATAAAACACATATGATATCACTCCTTTAAATTTGGGTCTGTTCTTCAAACATGACAATTGTCACGGAGAGCGCTCCTGTTACTCTCTCTTCGGGCCACCAGAGGGCTCCATCACCAGAGTACTAGTTTCCTTCCCACACTACATTTCCCATCAGCCTGGCACCTGTCCCTGATTGCTCCCCGACACCTGTTCCCTATCATGTTAGACTATTTAATGAGCTCTGTCACCCAGGTTCACTGCGAAGTCTTGTTTTGCCTTGGTGAACATTTCTGAGCGTTATTCCGGTTACATTGGACTGCCTTCTGTTATTACCTCTGCCTGCCTTTCCCTCGTGTTGTTTGCTGCCTGCCTATTGAACTTGTGCTCTGGATACTGGACTATCGACTTTGGATTGCCGCCTGCCCTGACCTATGACTGTCCCAGTTTCTGAACGTTATCTGCCTGCCCCGATCTCAGGTTCGTCTATGATCACGATTCTGTCTACTCTACGATACTGCCTTATCTGTGTCTTGATCTCTGCTTGTCTGATTAAGTTTCAAATAAAACTGCAACGGATCGCTTTAATAGAATGTCTTTCTCCTTTGGCAGTTGAGGCGGTCGATGGACGACCGCTGGGCACAGGAAAGATAACTCATATGACAACGAAACTTAGGATGACAACCGGAATTCTTCATCAGGAGACCATTCAATTTAACATAATTTCTACCTCTCATGCACCTATCATTCTAGGATTACCATGGCTCCGCAAGCATAACCCACCAATATGACTTACACAATTCTTTTCTGGACCTTAACTTAAAGGAATAGTTCACCCCAAAATGAAAATTTGCTGAAAATGTACTGTATGTCGTTCCAAACCTGTATAAGTTTCTTTCTTATGTAACTCCAGTCCATCTGGAGACGACAAAAGCCGTGTGTGTGTGTAAGAAACAAATCTATCACTGAGATGTTTTTAGCTAAAATATGAGTCCATAATAACGCTTCCTCCAGTGAAAAAGTCCATCTGCTGTTGTCTCTCACATCAAAATCCAGCCACATTTTTGTTTAGAGCTGTTTAAACGCTGCTTGATCTGTGCAGATTTCTCTCCTGATTCACACCAGAACACTTTTTCACTGAAGGAAGCCTTATTATGGAAGCAATGGTTTAAAGGTAAAAACGTCTTAATGCTGGATTAGTTTCAGCTTTTGTCTTCTCCAGATGTTAACTGATGGACTGGAGTGGTGTGGATTATTGTGATGTTTTTATCAGCTGTTTGGACTCTCATTCTGACGGCACCCATTCACTGCAGAGCATCCATTGCTGAGACACTGATGCAATGCTACATTTCTCCAAACCTGATGAAGAACAAACTCATCTACATCTTGTATGGCCTGAGAGAAAATGTACAATTTTGGGTGAACTCTTCATTTAAAAATATCTTCTATCGAGAAAGAAAGTAGAAAGTTATTTTCCAAAGCTTTAAACAGATATATACACTGTCATCCTGCAGCACTGAAACACATCCAGCCTGCAGTCAACCAGCAGATGCTGTGCTTTAGACTCCATTAACTAACTAGTTGGATGTATGGCAGTAACACACTGGTGATCCGGCTCTGATTATTGCCACGGCAATGACCTTATACCGAGCCCAGCGGACACCATCTAATCTGGGCCTGTGGAAAACAGAGCCGGACTCATGCAGACGGCATCAGGCCTGATTTATGCAAACCAGCTTCCCCGGCCTGTCACGGGCTAATCATCAGCAAGGATGATAGATGATGTTTATTTTACCATGATGGAACGCAACCCCCTGGCTGATGATAATTACAATGAAACGGACAGATCAAGCCGGCCGAGTTATTAAATTATCAAACTATAATTTGCATTAATGTCAGTGTTTTGGGGGCTTCCTGACAGCCGACTGCACGAGGATGCGAGAGAAACCGTTCCACCTTCACAGCTGCTGTCCTTGACCTCTAACACCTTCCTCTTCCTCATTTCCCTCCTCACAGGATCCCACACAGATAACCGAAGCGGCTCTATCTGCAAAATCCAGTCGCACACATGCAAACGTCTGGAAATTCATCTCGCACGCTGTGCCAGAATCCATACGTCACTTCGAGGGCTCATGCAAAAAGAGCGGAAACCGAAATCTAAACAAGAGAAAGACAATGACAGCAGCAGCGTTCACTCCTCAGAGCGAGATGAAAGACGAAACACAGAACACACACAGATTTGAAGATCGACCGGCCTGCAGAGTTTTGCTTTAACGCGCAAACAAACATGTTCAGAATCACTGAATGACCTTATAGTCAACATGAAATCTATTTACGTTCCTAATGCATGTTCCTGGTCTCATCAGTGCATGTTATGCACGAGACAATTTTTTAACATCAAATCAATTCATCTATAAATAAAATAAAGCCCTGCTCCTTTTTTCACTTGGGAATACGTCACATTCTGGATGTAAAAAAGCTTGGGAATATAATTTAACCCTGTAAAGCCTGACATATGAAATAATAGTAAACAAAAAAAAGGTTTTGGGATTAGAACAGTTCATTGAACCTTTAGAGAAAATATGTTTTTCAAAAGTGTGCATATGTGTTTTTTGTTGTTGTTGTTGAGTATCATATTTGATCCACCAGGCTTTTATGGATCATATAGTCTGATATAGTGAGAATATGAAGGGGAAAAGCAGCTCAGTCTCAAACTGAGCAAAAATATGCAATTTGGTGCAAATTCTGATATCTAGAAAAAAGTGATGAAATTCTAATGTTTCTAATGTAAATTAATGAGATCTTTATAACAGTGTAGCAGATACTGACATAAAATGATGTAAATAGGCCTATCAGTTCCCAGGTAACATATTTAGGTTATAAAAACATTGTTTGAACATTGTTTGTCAAACATATTTTTCTTGTTTTGATTAGAATGTTATTTAAAGGTTAAAAAACATTTCTAACAAAGTTCAACTAACTTTGTTCAGTCAAAATATAACCTTATTTGAACATTTATTTTTAATATTCTAACAACATTAACATGTCCAGTGTTATCGTAATTAGAATGTTATTTAAAGGCTCTTAAAACGTTTCTTATGACATTCTACTAATTTAAATTTTATCCAAAATATAATATTATTAGAATGTTTGTTTAATATTCTAAGAACATTTTCTCTCAACATTATGACAACTTTCATCAAGTACAAATAATATCATAAAGGACGTTCCGAGAACATTTTCTCTCAATGTTACGAGCAGTGTTGGGGAAAGTTACTTCATAAAGACTCCATAAAGAAGTAACTAATTATGTTACTTAGTTACTTTTTATGGAAAGTAATGCATTACGTTACTTTTGCGTTACTTTTTAAATCTGGACAGGGCTTGCTTGTTTGTTTTTAAAATAAAAAAGTTATATTTTTGGCAAATATAAAAGCCTTTTCACACCAAAAGTGAAATGAATAAGCCTCAGGCTGAAGGGAAAGTACATTTACATCCGTACAGTAGAACGCAGAAGAAGACATTTCAGCACACTTCAGCAATAAAAAAGACTTTGTCTAGAGTAATTTTTGGATCATCGAAGGTCAGAAGCAAAGACATCGGTTAATAGAATGGGATTAAATACATAAAGGATATTTGTGTTGTTTAACATTTAACATTAATCATATTCTGAGTTGCATTATTTTTATTCATTTTGAGGAATACTGAATCTGTGTGTTTTTGTGAGTGAGATGAATTAATGCATATTCATATTTATTTTAGAACTACAGTAACATCTTCTGATTTCTCTCAGCATGGGGACAGCAGAGCTGTCAGTCAATAAATTGAAAAAGTAACTCAGATATTCTCTTGTAAATTAAAAAGTAATGCGTTACTTTACTAGTTACTTGAAAAAAAGTAATCTGATTACGTAACTTGCGTTACTTGTAATGCATTACCCCCAACACTGGTTATGACAATGTCTATCAAATATTAATAAAGTTATAAGAACGTTCCATAAACATTACTTTAAGAATATTTTGTCCTAACATTTAAAAAAAATGTTAGTTAATGTTGTGAGAATGTTTCCTGTTGGGTCATCACTCTATATCTGCAGTAATGTGTCTCAGTGAGATGAGACTGAAATGCTCCAAACATATAATGCAGTGATTGAGAGCTGAAGAAATAAAGGCTCCTCAGAAGATGTGAGATGTTCTGGAGGCTTGTGAAGATCATTCCTCCGCTGAGGAACAGTGAAAGTAAAGCTTCTGGAAACAAACGCTCCTCAAAAGATCCTGAGGATCAGATTTGAGACTCTAAAACATGATTGATGGAGAATCAAGTAAAGCTGAGCTGCTTCAGTCCAGTAAGAGTTCATCTGGAGATATTACTGACGTTATTCTGACGCTTACTTGATCAAAACCAGTCAAGATTTGACACGAGAAGCTCCAGCTGAAGCTGGACGCTTGTACAAGTACACTAAAAGAGCTTAAAACTGTATGTACAGTATCTGCAGGACCCGCTGTTGCAGATAATTCAACACGATCACATCTACTGGGTGTGAAGTTCAGATGCAGTTCTACACAGATCCAGCGTTCAGAGTCTCGCGAGCGCCTCGTTGTCTTCTGTCTGTGAGCAGAACTGAGTTTACTATTCAGCCAAGGACTCACGCTGAAACACTTGCCTCAGTTGTCCTCTTTTAACGAAGTGTTTGAAGGGTCTCGCCGGGGAAGGAGAAGCCCTGTGAGCCGCCAGCTGGACAAGAACGAGGAACGAGAGGGGAAAAAAAGAGGGAAGGGAAAAGAGAGAAGAGGCTAATGGGGCTGCTCCTCTTTAAAGTGTGATCTACCAGAGGAATTGATGCATGTGAGAGCTCTGCTTTTGCACTTCTGCTCTTCTGCTCTTCTGTTTGACTAGAAAACCAGAGAAAGCTTCTCAGAGACACTGAAATGTACAAACACTTTATCTTGAGAGGAATCGGCCAGGTTTGTAGTCCGTTAAGAGAATGAAGTATGTGCTAAAGCAAAGGGTGCAGATTTGGTTTTCAGTCTAGTTGTTGTTGTTTTTTCGCTTTTCAAAATACACATTATTTTAAAGCAGCTTTACAGAAAAGTATGATGTTAATCTTTATAATATCTTAATATCTTCATGCCTTATAGTTGCATTTAGCAGTCACAAAGCTCAGGAAAAATATTTACTGACAAATTCATACTTTTTTTTTATATATATATATATATATTTAAAAAATAAAAGCTTTAAGTAAAAATAGAAAATAAATATATTTGTTTTTAATGTGTAAACTCAAGTGAAATGTATTTGTACTGCACTTTTTTTTTTACAATACACATTGTTTCAAAGCAGCTTTACAGAAATATGCGATGTTTAATGTTTTTTTAAATATTTAAAAATACCAATACATAAATAAAAAAACTAAAAATAAATATATTTGATTTAATGTATGTTCTATTAAGTCAAATGTATACAAATTCATATAAAATAGATGGACAATAATATATAGATTTGATTTTGATTATTGGTTTATTAATGAAATATTTTTACATTTATTTATTAAATAAAATTGATTTGGTGGTTATGTTGAAATAAAACAGAAACTGTGCATTTAATTTGTAACCTGGGTTATTACAGTTAAGTAAAACTAAAACTGAAACTAAAATTTAAAAAAGAAAAAAAAAATTTATGTTTTTTATATATATATAATCTTCAAGAAAAAATTAACTAAAATAGTATCTCAATGATACTAAGATAACACTTACAATTACACACATTATTTTTATGATTAAAAACATTAGAGAAATAAACTAATATTATATTCATGATTAGATTACAAACTAGAAATATCAGTAGTGATAAACCAAACCATAACATATGGATTAAAGCCATTAAATGTCCTCAAAGCTGATATCAAACTGCACTCAAGGAGTTAATGCATCCTGATCTGAGCATTGTTTATTTCTGTTTTTTCATATTACAAATCACAGATCATTTACTGTGAGACATGAAAGAGAGCAGCAGCAGCCCCCCGGTGATCCGGTACAGGCTCTGACCATTAAACCCTGTTTATGGATCACAAAACAAACAATAACAAACAAAAGCAATCGCGCGTAATTATCAGAGGTGGCAATTTCAAACAGATGTGAGCTCTGGCTGAAGCCCAGTCGCGGTTAAACACAGAGAGCGATTGACGTGAACGCTCCTAAACCAGCTCTCAGCCAATCAGGGCGGAGCGCGTGTCCCCGACGGCCCCGGGGGTCAAAGGTCACCGGAGCTAAAGCAGATCAGAGGGGCCGCAGGCCTGGAGCCCGGACACCGTCATAAATCCAGTGGCTCAGAGGAAGCCATCCTTTACCAACAATCACACACGTCTCCAACTATATTCAGTCTTACACATTACACTGAAATGTTATTTTCTGTGTTAATGCATATAAGCATTGATTATATCATTTTAATACCAATAGTTCTCGAGATGTTTTGCACGACCTGTGCTTGAAGTTGTTGTAAAATGCATATAGACACAACCCTATATAAAGTTTTTTTTTTTCAGGCCAAAATAAATTTTAAATGCATGTTAAAAATATATTGTAGGTGGTGAAGGTCAATCAAATACATTTTTGAAAAAAATTAATGAATAAAAAAATTAGGTCCCAAAATATATTTCAAAACGTATTTTAGGGGCAAGAAGATATATATATATATATATGTTTAAAATATATTTTCAAAAATATACAAAACATATATTGCTAGAAATATATTTATGTAAATATGTGTGGAAACATATATTTGCAAATATGCATTATTTAGCATTCAGATGAACTAAGTTCAAATTGATAATACTTTGCAATTTATCAATATATTTAATTATATCACAAATCAGTCAAATGAACTAAGATATTAAAGATGATAAAAAAAGTGTTTTTGTCCCCAAGTGACTCTTTAATATGCTGCAGTGGCCCAGTTTACTAGAGTAAACCTACTTACAGTCGGACAATATTAGTGCATGTAAGAAATAACACAAGCATGCAACAAGTCTGAGTCATAAACACATGAGAGCACATGAATCATCAGCATAACACGCCCCCTAGTGGAGGACCAAACCAAAGTGCTGTTTGATGGTTTGTGCAAATACACATTGAAACATAAATGCTTCAGTAGATATTTCAGATGCATTTATAATGTTTTTAATTGATAGCTTGAACTGATAGCTGAAAAACTTATCTGCATGTGGTTTGCCAGCAAACGCTTTAGATAGGAGTATCTGTTAAATGCATAAACGCAAATGTTAAACAAAATTGCACTTGGTAAAAATGCATCGTGTATAAATTGCTCTATTAGTAAGTGACGTTTAACATCAGTTTAAAAAGCATTTTCATAAGCTGACAGTGTCAGTAAATAAACAGACGTATAAACGCAGGCCTCAGGTGCAATTCAGCAGTGATTTAAATAATCCAGACGCGCAGTAAACAGCAGAACCATAAAGGTGTCTGCATGTGTGAGGAAGAGACGCTTTATTTAGTGAGTTCACTGTAAAATCAAGGTCAACACGCAGACAAAACCAGAGTCTCGTTTAAGAAAGGACACAAGAGAAGCGTGGAAAAACAACCGTTCAACACTTTCCCACATTCATCCATCAGTATCTGGATTAGAAATGAGATGTTTTTTCCAGTGACAATTTACAAAGCAGAAGTTTCAGGGTGTCATTTCATAAAAACTATTTGTTTTTGGTTTTTTAGAAAAACATGCACCAATTAATCTTTCACAATGACATGAATCAAGTAAACCGAGTCATTTAGAGTTCACGTCTTAATTCGCATGCTTGCTTTGCAAAGTGCATACCTCACTGGTGATGGGAAAGTAGATATTCTGAGTGCAATGCAAGTATGTTTAATACTTTATTGTATATAAAAATGTACCACGTCATAAATGATCCTAATAAAACAAATCCCCTTGTGCTTGTATCTTTGCTAAATTCATTACCTCGAAATTCATTTGTAATGATCAAACTGAATTAGCAAATGAAATAATCCTGCATTTACATCCACTTGTTGTAATTTAGCACAAAACAGCATACTACTCGTGCTATTTCTGAAATATATGTTATTCCAGTTTTGTTACACACTAGATTCTTCTAAGCATGACCTCTGAGGCCACTGACCTCTGATCCTGTCAGAGATTCCTTATCATAAGTTTACACGCCTGATTCTTAAATCTACAAGGAAAAAACAGACCAACCGCAGATTTAGTGCAATGGTTTAGTTTACTGTTGAGAGTAAAAGGTAAAGAGAATACTTGAATCTTTCTAGATCTTTGTATTCCTGTATAGGTCAAAGGTCATGGCTTCGCTTCCCAGGGAATGCAAGAGCTAATAAAACATACACCTTAAATGCAATGCAAGTCACTTTGGATAAAAGCATCTGCGAAATGCATGAATGCAAATGTAAAAGCATCTTAAAAGTACTATATCTGAGGTCTTCTGAAGTCACATGATGCTTTGTGTGAACAGCAGACCCAAATTTGCTCCCATAACTCTCAAATCTTGTTTGCATTCTCATATACTGACAGGAAAATCAATGCATTAACATCAGACCTGAACCTGCAGTTCATCAAAAGGTGCATTTTTGATGAAATACAAGAGAAGATTATGATTGAGTAATTACGGTGAGCTGGACAGTCGTGGTTACTATGCATAAAGATGATTTGTGTTACTAACCTGGATTCCTGTCAGGTAACAAATTTAGGTTATAAAAACGTTGTGGAAACATCGTTTTGAAATGTTTCTAAAACACTGACGTTTCAGTTTTCTTGTCGTGATTAGAGCGTTATTTAAAGGTTACAGAAACGTTTCTCACAACATTCTACTAACGTTATTTTCACCCAAAATAGAATGTATTTGAACGTTTATTTTTAATATTCTAAGCACGTTGAAATGTTCAGTTTTCTTGTCGTGAATAGAACGTTATTTCAAGGCAACAAATAAGTTTCTCACAACGTTCTATAAACTTAATTTTCACCCATAATTTGAGCTTTTCTTTTTAACGTTCCAAGAACATTTTCTCTCAACACTACGGGAACATTCATCAAGCACAAATAACATCATGAGGACATTCTGAGAATGTTGTTCTAAGAGCGTTTTCTCTCAACGTTATGAGAACGCATATCAAATATTAATAAAGTTATATGAACGTTCCATAAACATGACATTGAGGGCGTTTAGTCCTAACATTTACATAACTTAAAAAAGAGTTGGGAGAACGTTCCCTGATAGCTGGGTAGAAAAATCCAAATCCGAAATAGTTTTGAAAGCATATACTCTGTGCAAAATGTGTCAGAGCGCAGTAATAATGTTTCTGGCCTTGTTATTGTGCTGCGGAAGTCTGGCTGTGGTGAGATAATGACATTGGGCTGATTGGAGTCCGTGTTTTTCAGGCACTGCTGCAATGCGACCGCATTACATTTCATAGTCTGCTCAATTACATCTTTATAATCAGAATGGATGACAGAACGGCCAATTCACCTCCCGGAATCCCTGAACACGAGACATCTAATGTCAGCCTGACAGGCCTCACATGGGCCGAGGGAGCCGTTGCGCGCATACATATTAATCAGGCCGATTAGACGTGTTAAACGCAGCCAGTATGGAGAGGTGGGTCTCTCGGACCTCCGGGTCTGCATCTCATCACCGCGGCCCGTTCCTGATGACCCGCTCGGCTGCCAGCGTCTGCCGCAGTCCGCGCTTCCCTGCATGCACCGGGGCCGGCGGACTCCCACGAGCCCGGGCTCGCTCCCTGCCATCTGCCGTGATTTATAGAAAACGGCCGATGATTTATGGTCCAGTCATCGCACAATGAAGTCGTCCTCTTTCATTCGCTCGACCTCCCCGACCCAGCCGCCACTCCCGGCCAGGTTTGGGAAATATGCTCTAATCATACACTAAAAAGATGTTTAAACAGTGAGGTCTGGCGGAGGGAATTGAGCCCTTTAATAGAATTAATTTTCTCCGGCTGGGTGAATGTTGATGAGGTGGCGAGGCGGAGATGAGACGCGGCCACCGCGGAGAGAAGCGGCCGCTAATGAGCGCCCGCCGCCGGGTTTCTACCTGCGCCGGGACTCGCGCCTCCGAATAAACAATTACAGGTGTACGGGGAATCTCAAACAAGCATGCAACCTGGAAATACGAAATCTCAGATGAGCATTAAAGCAATCATACACTCCCCCTCCTCATCCCAGCTAACAAAAATAAGTTGAAAACATTATTTCTGAAACTGAACTTTCAAAAAGTTTTTTTTTTTTTTTAAATGTTGGTTATACGAACGTTCCATTTTTTTGCAAACATTATGGGAATGTTACCTTTGAATGTTCTCTGAATGTTCTGAAAGTAGTAGTACACTCTTAAAAATAAAGGTGCTTCAAAAGGTTCTTCAAGCGATGCCAGGAGGAAGAACCATTTTTGGTTCCACAAAGAAGCATTCAGTCAAAGGTTCTTTAAAGAACCATCTCTTTCTTACCTTTTTATAATCTGAAGAACCTTCTTTCGCCACAAAGAAGCTTTAGTGAAACAGAAAGGTTCTTCAGATGTTAAAGGTTCTTTATGGAACCATTTAGACAAAAAGGTTCTTCTATGGCATCGTGAAGCACCTTTATTTTTAAGAGTGTAGCAGCATTTAAAAAACGCTGCAACTAAAATGTAAACCTATTTTTGAGAACATTAAAACCTGGTAACTTTGAATGAACGTTCTGTTAATGTTACTGGAAGAATGTTTGTTCATATAACTTTGAGAGGACCTTGCCAGAACATTCTAAGAACGTTCCCAGCTGTTGTTCTAACAGGAAACGTTCTCAGAACTTTAGCTAAGGTTGGCAAAGTTCTTGAACAAAATGTTCTTCCAGTACTGTTGACAGAACACTTGTTTAAAGTTGTTTGGTCTTTATAAAGTTAGCACAAAAGCATTGCTTATCCATCATTCATAAAAATATTTTTGTTTTCTAAAACTTTTAGTTGGACATTTGTCTGACTTTTTTGTTATTTCTATCAGAATGTTCAGAGAACATTCAAAAGTTCCTATAATGTTTGCAAAATGATAAAACTGAATGTTCTCTTAATGTTCGCATAACCAGAAAAAAAGTTTTTATAATCAGAATCAGAATGAGGTTTATTGCCAGGTATGTTTACACATACGAGGAATTTGTTTTCGTGACAGAAGCTCTGTCTCTGTAAAAAAAAATCATTTTAAGAACTGGACGTTTTTTTAAACGTTCAGAGAAAATTCAAAGGTAACGTTACATTAATGTTTGCAGAATTATAAAATGGAATGTTGCCCTAACATTCGCATAACCAGGAAAGATGTTGGTAACACTTTACTTGAAGGGGTGTGCATAAGACTGACATGGCACCTTCATAATCATGACATGACACATGTCATGAATATGAAGGAGGTTTTATGCATGTTTATGACAACTGTCATTAAATGTCATTTGCTCAGTTATGTCATTTTTAATGCAAATATGACATTATTTGACCTACCCCTACCCCTACCCTAACCCTACCCCTACCCTTACCCCTAACCATAGCCCATAACAAAGACATCTCAAACAATATCATCTTTGCATTAAAAATTACATAACTGAGCGAATGACAGTTGTCATAAACATGCATAAAACATGCATATTCATAACGTGTCATGTCATGATTATGTAGGTGTCATGTCAGTCTTATGCACACCCCTTCAAGTAAAGTGTAACCAAGATGGTTTTTAAAACTGGACATTTTGAACATTCAGAGAACATGCATCACTTAAATAGGAACATTTGCAAAACTTTCTTGGAACATATTTTTGTTAGGACTTTAATTCTGAAATTCTGAAACATAAAGGAGATGTTATGCAGAATGTTCATGTTGCTTTCCTATTCAAGAAAAAGTTTCATAACAGTATAGTTGCGCACTATATTTGAGGTCTTCTGAAGTCATGCAGCAGACCCAAACTGACACCCAATCTCATTTACATTCTCATATAACCTGGTGCAGGTCATCTAAAGGTGCATTTTATGGCTGAACACAAGCATGCAAGAGATTTGAGAGCTGCAGATATACAGTGCATATGGTGCTTTAGATCCCAATTTTACAGTTTGATAGCCGTGAATTGTTTTACGGATAAAGATTCTGTCTAACATGTTTTGTGTTACTAACCTTGATTCCTGTCATGACCATGCAGGGAAAAACTGTAAAATAATAATAATAATAAAATACCTGCCAATAAGAGACTGTTGGCATAGAGGAAAATCCTCAGTTCATTTAACTACAAGCAGTCCACGCTCAAATACATTTTTGTACAGAAGAACTAAAAGTGCTTTAACTAAATACAAGCTTCTTCAGCTCCATAAATAATTTGTGAACACAATTCGTGTCTTTTTCACAAACTGAGGGATGAATCAAAATAATTACAAACAATCCACATTCACAGGTTGAGTAACTATAGTAAACTTAAAACACTTTTCCTCATTTTACTTCCATAATCTGATGTATCTCTGAGAAAATCTGGATTTCAGTGATAAAAATGAAGGTGGAACTTGGTTTTATCTATAATAATTGGTTGGATGGCGACATGAATCTATATAAATATTATAGATCAGTGTTTCGAAATGCATTTCTTCACCTTAAAAATGACGTGCACTGATAAATCAACACAATCTCATATCAGTTCATAACTATTTTATGTTTTGAATTTGTACCATCTACTCACGCGCCAGTGATGGTTATTTAGGGGCGGGGCTTTCATGCTTACTTACATGTTTTCTTCTAAAATTCGTACTTTTCTGCTCTGCTCGTGTTCATCATCAGTTCTCTCTTCACAGCAGTTCAATCAGTGTACTGTTTGAGTAAATTAATTACTCCGGGATACTGGTTTATTTCGACTTGAGTCTCTGAGCAGAGAGAGAGAGAGTCAGTCACGTAAAAAAAAAAAAAGTGAATAATTTAAGTAATTTGTGGATTAGTGCTTACAGGAGACGCGAACCGTTTCAAACGATTCATTCAGTCCGATTTGGTGACCTTTTGGTTCACTAAGAAGAACCGGTTAAATCGAACGATTTGTTCGCGAACGTTTCACTAACGTTTTCGAACGAAGAAATCGCTAACGTTACCTCGTAAAATATCTGCGTTTTGCCAAGAGAACAGGATGGATAAATAGTTGACAATAAGACGATTAAGAAAGTGACTATGCTAATTCTTCATTCTTTTAGTGTCAGCAAACTGTGCCACAGGAATCGTTGAGCTTCATAAATGGATACTCATGATATTCCACCACTGATTAATCACACTGAATGAAGTCTACAGTAAATCAATTTCTCCGTGTTAAGGGCTCTGTCAGCGGCTGATCTCACAGACTAATACAATCACAGATCATCAGGCGCCATCCCACTATTTTCAGCTTCACTGCGTTTCCATCGCAGATGATGATGATGATGCTCTTCTTCTGACCGCAGGACAGTGATGGTGTGTCAGGACACATGTACCTCTCCAGACATCAATGATTATCATCGTGTCATTCATGATTCAGACAGCGTTCTGTCATTTCACGATGATCTCAGAGGACGAATGGACGCTTTGACCAAATGACTTTTATATCTGGGACTATAAAGCAAGATGTTTGCGACACGATCGAGCTTCTTTCATGCTTTATAATACTCATCTCTGCATAGTGCACGAGAGACTTTGTGAAGTTTGTAAATGTTAAGTAAAGCTACAAGTATGGTTGGAATTGCGTCATACTACTAGCACACTTTTTGCAGTATGCATACTACATTTGACAAAATATTACACTATATGCCACAATTATTTCTTTTTTGACTCATTATTTGATCATGCAAATTTAAGTTGAAGATAACAATTCCACACCTCCAACTCTTTCCTTTCATGTTTTATGTATTTCAAACGCAGTGCTGTTTCTTCTTTGCAATATAAAAATAATGTTTGAAATATTTAACATGGCATATACCACATGCTGTTTCACATAGACTAAAATAGTAAACAGTATCCAGTATAATGGTTCATGTAAAACATGAAATATCAAGGAATCTTCAAATGTAAAAAATCATGGAAATTAATAACAAAAA
>NW_015505628.1:604833-608371 GCF_001515645.1 Sinocyclocheilus grahami
CTGCAATTAAAACATTGCATGTCTCTTCATCACAATCCCTGACTGACCTGATTAAAAACTCACAGAGAACGTCGACAGATCCGAACGAGAAAACGTCAGCGTTAAACCAGCAGTGAATCACCTTCAATAACCTCAATATCAACACCTGGATGAATATTTAAAGAACAGATGACAAGCCGCTGCATAATCAGAAATCATTCATATCATATCCAGTGCAATAATGACACAAAATAAAACTCACGCAGACACAGAAGTGGAAAACTCAGGTTTGGTTTATCTAGAGCAAATTCTACACAGGTGAGCGTGAACAAAACCAGGTCGTATATACAGCAGCAGTGTCAAATAAATACAGACGTGGATATTAAACATAAGCATGCGCAGCATGTGAAGCTCTATGTCTCAATCTACCACCATTAGCAAAGCGTTGATGCAAAACTCCCTTCAGTTAACTAGGGGTTTAATCAATGATCTGAGTTGCTCTCGTCAAACTGAATTAAAGATTCAAGCAGATCTGTATGTAGTGCCCTATAAAGTATTTACAAATATCATATTTGATTCTCTTAGCTTCACATATAATGAAGTGAACAGTAGTGGCGTTTGTGCAGTGAAAGAGTCCAGAAATCTCCTAAATAAGAAATGTTTAAAATATAGTATCTTTTTTAATCTAAATGGATCATTACTAGAAGGATTGTAGATGATTCACTCACAAAAACACCTTTTTTGTGCGGAATGTTCTTTGGGATTTCTAACTAGATTTCTTTTCATAAACCGCTGTAAGGCCTTTCAAATCAAAGCAGAGAAAGGAAAATCTAATGAAATCTTGAGTTAAACGTCCAGCAAAAGCACAGAGTGATTCATTTAAGCACCAAGATTTAAAACCGGGTACAAAAAGACTAACAAACGGCACAAACAGGCGCAAACCTTCCTAAAGCACAACAACTGGGTTAAAACAGCAATCAACTAGTAAAAATCCAATTTGGATTATTTTTAGTTACAATTATCGCTCTAAAAAGTCTAAAAAGTTTAGAATTCCACTTTTACTTTGATTTGTATCATACATTTAGTGTGTGTGTATGTAAGTGAATCTTTAATGTAATGATTCAGTTTTGTTTTGGATCATTTCTGAGGAAGATTCTAATACTTGAATTATTTATATCTCAGATTATCAAATTTTATATTTTGTACACAAAAACCCATCAATGTGGTCCTTAAATAAAAAAAGGAGACACATTTATCATAAATCTCCATGTTAGTGTTGAAATAATCATGGTTCTTCAGCGCTGGAATGTGAGATTTTGAACTAAATTTGCGCTAATATTCATCGTTCTTACAGTCAAAAGCTCTTCGCCTGCTGGCCGGAAATAAAACAAATACTGTACAAATACAATCTCGCTTCTTGCATATTCTTAAATGCCCAAAAATGATTCTCGTCACTAAAAGAGCATCCTAGAGAACTTGAGGCAGCAGCGTTAAAGACGTAAAAATAGGCGTTACATTCACTAATGAGAGGTAAGACGACTCCTGATTGGCCGATCGGACAGAACATTACATGTGCTTTGAATATGAGGACGATAAACGCCACAGCAACGGTAAAAGAGCAATAAAAACAGTTTCTCTTACACACAGAGGCACGACTGCTGCACACACACACACACACTCACACACATGTCTGGTCAGCTATCCTTGTGGGGACTCTCCATAGGCGTAATGGTTTTTATACTGTACAGACCGTATATTCTATTGTCCTACACCAACCCTACCCCTAAACCTACCCCTCACAGGAAACTTTGTGCATTTTTAGATTTTCAAAAAACTTAATTCTGTGTGATTTATTAGCTTGTTTACCCGTGGGGACCTCAATTTAGGTCCCCACCGTGACACGAGTCCCCATGAGTCTGTGTGTATTCAGGTTTAAGTCCCCACCAGAATAGAAAAACAGGCACACACACACACACACACACACAGCATGTTGGACAAACGCAGCTGATCACAAACCTCGGCGGGCTCTGGTTGAATGGTGTAAGTGTTTGCACCTGTTCAATGAATCACCCTTTAATGAAGCGAATGCGCACGCGCAGCTAGAGATCTACTCGCAAATATGCAAAATCACGGGAGAGCGCTTGAGGACGCATGGAGTGATTCAGCTGTGAGACGAGACGTCTGAAGAGCTGCTGCTGTTGCTGTTGGTGATTTGAGCTCGCTTGATGTACAGATTCAGCAGCTTCATCTGTAGAGAGAAAATCAGACACGTCAGCTGCCTAGATAGACAGTATTATAAGGGATCATCACAGGTGCACTGCTGAAAACTCTCACTAAACAAAAAGAAAGGAACGTTTACAGGGTTATTATAGGCAACTAAAACCATAAAATCTTTTTTTTATACTTGAAATAACATTACAAGAAATACAAGAAAAACAACATTTCTCATTGTTTTTTTTAAGTTGAAGCGCTAAAACTAAATCAACTAAACTAAAAACCTTAATAAAAACTATAGACATATTTTAAAAAAACGGACAAAAACAAAATTACTAAAACTGTAAAAAGTGAAATTAAAATAAAAACATAAAAATAAAATCCATTCAAAATATTTACAAAAACTATTATAGTATAACAATAATACTAAAATAACACTGGTACATTATGCTGCTTTCTAAGAGACCTCATATTTAGGCAAAAAAAGGCATCATCACATATACACTACCATTAAAATTTTAAGGTCAGTAAGAAATGTTCATATTTTGAAAGAAAATAATACTTTTATTCAACACAGGTGCATTAAACTGATCAGAAGTGTCAGTGAAGACATTTATAATGTCACAAAAGATTTCTATTTCAAATAAATGCTGTTCTTTTGAACTTTCTATTCAGCTGTGAATCCTGAAAAATAAATGTATCACAGGTTCCACAAAAATATTGTGCAGCGCAACTGTTTTCAACATTGATAATAATCATAAATGTTTCTTGAGCAGCAAATCAGCATATTAGAATGATTTCTGAAGACTGGAGTAATGATGCTGAAAATACAGCTGCGCATCACAGGAACAAATTACATATATTCTAATAGAAAACAGTTGTTTTAAATTGAAATAATATTTCACAATCTGTACTGTATTTTTGATCAGATAAATGCAGCTTTAGTGAGCAGAAGAGACTTCTTTCAAAAACATTTAAAAAATATTTTTCCAAACTTTTGACCACTAGTGTATTTTCTGTAGGGAAGTAAAGGGAATCCCAGAATGCACTGCAACAAGCCACCATAGAGATAATATCTGACCTTGCTGCCGGTCAGCTGCTGTAGATGAGGCTTCAGATCTTCACCGATGACAGAATAAATGGCCACCAAACAAAACACACTGGCCTTGCGTACGCTGCTCTCTGTGTTATCATAACCCTGAAACACACACACGTTCATCTCGCTGTTTTCATCAGTGTGAGCACAGAGGTGTGTGTGTGTGTGAGTGAGTGTGTGTGTGTATGTGTGTGTGTGTGTGTGTGTGTGTGTGTGAGGGAGAGAGTGTGACAGCGCAGGAGAGTGAAC
>NW_015505628.1:608492-609797 GCF_001515645.1 Sinocyclocheilus grahami
GTGTGTGTGTGTGTGTGTGTGTGTGTGTGTGTGTGTGTGTGTGTGTGTATACAGGTTTATATATCCTGGTGGGGACTTAAACCTGACTACACACAGACTCATGGGGACTCGTGTCACTAAATTGAGGTCCCCACGGGTAAATAAGCTGATAAATCACATAGAATTAAGTTTTTTGAAAATCTAAAAATGCAGAAAGTTTCCTGTGAGGGGTAGGTTTAGGGGTAGGGTTGCTGTAGGGCAATAGAATATACAGTCTGTACAGTATAAAAACCATTACGCCTATGGAGAGTCCACAAGGATAGCTGACCAGACATGTGCATGAGTGTGAGTGAGTGAGTGAGTGAGTGAGTGAGTGAGTGAGTGAGTGAGTGATATTTTGATTAAGAATTTAATGTAATGTAAATTAATGTAATTTATTTTAAGTTAAAGTTTTAGTAATTTTATTGTGCATTTTTGGCATTTCATTCGTTTTAATAAAGTGTTTTTTTTTTTGTTATTTTAATATTTCAACTTGAACTAAATAGAAATGAGAAATGCCTTGGCAGCTAGCTGAAATAAAATAAGTGCTTTCTTTTAGTTTTAGTTCATGATAATAACCCTGAATGAGGCTTCCTCATACATCATATATATATGAATCCTGGTTATAATATATATACATATATATTTTATTTAAAAAATATTTGTAATGTTTTTAAAGAAGTCTCTTCTGCTCACCAAGCCTGCATTTATTTGATCCAAAATACAGCAAAAGCAGTAACATTGTGAAATATTTTTAGTATTTAAAATAACTGCTTTCTATCTGAATATATTTTAAAATGTAATTTATTCCTGCGATTTCAAAGCAGAATTTTAGCATCATTACTCCAGTCACATGATCCTTCAGAAATCATTCTAATATTCTGATTTGCTGTTTAAAAACATTTATTATTATGATTATGCTGAATACAGCTGAGTAGAATGTTATCTTAGGTTTCTTTGATAAATAGAAAGTTCAGAAGAACAGCATTTATCTGAAATAGAAATATTTTGTAACATTATAAATGTCTTTATTATCACTTTTGATCAATTTAATGCATCCTTGCTAATAAAAGTATTAATTTCATAATTTAATAATAAATATATAATGAGTTAAATATACTGACTCCAAGCTTTTGAATGGTATAGTGTATCATGTTACAAATGCTTTTTATTTCAGATAAATGCTGATCTTTGGATCTTTCTATTCATCAAATTTTTTTTTTTTTTAATTTTTTTTTTTTTTTTAATTCCCCAGGGTTTTAAATTTTTTGTTTCTTTTAATTATTT